>NC_058133.1:522865463-522900076 GCF_016433145.1 Gracilinanus agilis
ATACTCTTTCTCCACAGCCAAGTGAGGTAGATGAGCTCTGATAAGCCCTCCTTTTCTCCACCATTCCTGGACAGGAAGACCTTAGCTTCCCACAGGAAGTCAAATCAAAACAATTCTGAGGTACCATCTTACACCTAGCAGATTAGCTAACATGGCAGCAAAGAAAAGTGGTAAATGTTGGAGTCACTAGCAGTTGTCACTTCCTTTCCCTTGAGTTCCTACCAATGTGCCTTAAAGACAGCCTTCCACTTCTTAGATCTTATCCTATCTCTATCCTTTTCCCATTGTATTAGCCATTCCCCAATCGAAGGGCATCCCCTCATTTTCCAATTTTTTTGCCACCACAAAGAGTACGGGCTATAAATATTTTTGTACAAGTCTTTTTTTTAATGATCTCTTTGGGGTAGAAACCCAGCAGTGGTATGCATGCCAACAATTCTGTAGAAGCCCTTTAGGTACTAAATCCAGTGCAGGGAATCAAGAGAAGGAAGGCTCTAAAGAGAAGAAAAGTATGGAAGATGAACTTTAGTTTGGTCCCCAGGAAAGCCAGGCTAAGGATAGTAAGCCAAAAATATGGCAGAGAGAAGACAAGGGAGAAGCATTGGTACACTTCACTGCAAATGGCCATCTGATCCTGAGGACAGATGTTGGACAGTATCTCATGGGGATGAAGACATCAAGTGAGAGTGTTTCGAGCTTTGTGGAGGAATGGTTGATTGGTTTCCAAAGGGAAATACTCCTTAGGCCTTTAGTGTTGGGAAGACTAAAATTAAATTATAGTGGGGGCACTGCAGGGAGGAATAGGCTGGGTTTAGATGAGGGAGTGGAATAGGATTCTTTGCACATAGAAAGGAATTTTCTTTAGCTAGGAGAAGAATGACCTTTTTCTCTGATCCTGAGGCCAAAAAGGAAAAGGAGACAGATGAGGTGGGTGAGATGTGGAGGATAGGAGAGCTCTGCAGAGAGGTCCAGTTTTTGTTCAGTGAACTATGAGGCCAAGTTCTCAGCTCAGAAGGTAAGGCAGGGGATGAGAGGAAGCCATGAGGGAGAGTTGGAGACCAGGTAAATCTTTGGAAGGCTGCTGTGGTGGGTGACAATGGGAATCCATAATGGAGATGTCACAAGATTGCCTTGCCATGGTGAGGATCCAGCTGGGATTAGACCCTCAATGTAGAGGGGAGCCAGGCAGCTGGTTTCCTGATTTTCCATCTCCCCATTGACTGAGACAGAGGTCACCTGAAAAGCAGCATCTTCCTGTTTGGGATTATTTGGAAGCACTGCAGGGGGGGAAATCCATTATGTTTGAAATCCTTGTTGTCCAAGAGGAAAAAGAATTATAATAAAATTTGGTCCATTATTTCCTGCTTACAGTTACAGTAACTAATATTTAGCTCAAGTCACCTCAAATCTCCAAAGGGCTTATGAACCACTAAATGGGAAGGGTGGAAAAGGACAAATAATGGAACCTGCAGCCTATTAACTTTCAAAAGGATGATGGACTCAAGTTATTATATGAGACATATTTTGAAACTTGGGAATTTTCATGTCTTTGTGTACATTGTATTTAGTAGAAAGACTTCATAGTTGTGGAAAGAGATTTAAAGGAAAGTAATGGCTGTTCTCAAGAAGTAGGGAACAGAACAAAGTCTTTGATGCCTTGGGTAAATGCAAAAAAAGAGGGTGGATTTTCTTCCTCTGATCTGAGATCCTGCAACAAAAAAATAAAGTTGAAAAAAATCATGAAGGAAATTTCATAATGCTTCCAGATAAGCTAGATAATGAAATATTAGGAATAGTTAATGTACATAACTCAGTGGTATAATACCTATGAAGATAGGATTGAATGTGTCGACAATGAAAATGAAAGCAAAGATAAAGATTGCAAATTAAACTTTTAATACTGTGGACAGAGCATGCCTAGTCACGAGATTTGGTTTCAGCTTCCAGGATTTGGTCAAGTCACTCCACCACCATTCTGAGGTTATGATCTGAGATAGGTATGTAGTAATGACAGCCTGACCAAAATCATTGCATTGTTATGAAGACACAATGGAGATCATATGGGAGGCTCTTTTAATTCAATTGTTTTTTTAGCTTTAAGGTAATGGCATTTTCAAAGAATGGATTGTGTCAATTTCAGTTGGAAGACTTTTCTTCTTACCTGAGGAAATAGGATATAAAGCATTTTATGTTCTGACAGTGGAGGAAAGGAGATAGGATTATTTGTGTGTATATGTAACTCTGCAGGTGTGTTTTAATGTTTGTTTCTTTTAGAAGGAGAGATCAGACCGGAAATGGAGGCAACTCCAACAGAGATGAGCCGTACTGTGGAAGAAACAGATGAGCAAAGACTCATGAGTGATGTTCCAGATAACGTAGCTTGGAGAGAATTCTGTGTTGAATCTCAAAATTCATCCCATACTGAACATCAAAAAATGAACTCTGAGGAAAAGTCTGGTGATAGGAAGCAATGTGGAAAGACATTCAGACAGAGACACAAACTTGCTAAACATCAGAGAATCCACACTGGGGAAAAACCTTATGAATGCAATCAATGTGGAAAGACATTCAGTTGGACCACTAGCTTTGCTAGACATCAGAGAATCCACACTGGGGAGAAACCTTTTGAATGCGAGCAGTGTGGAAAGACATTCAGTGACAGATCCAGTTTGATTGTACATCAGAGAATCCACACTGGGGAGAAACCTTTTGAATGCAAGCAGTGTGGAAAGGCATTCAGTGAAAAATCCAGTTTGGTTATACATCAGAGAATCCACACTGGGGAGAAACCTTATGAATGCAAGCATTGTGGAAAGACATTCAGTCACAGATCCAGTTTGGTCGTACATCAAAGAATCCACACTGGGGAGAAACCTTATGATTGTAAGCATTGTGGAAAAACATTCAGTCAGAGATTCTATCTTGTCTCACATCAAAGAATCCACACTGGAGAGAAACCTTATGAATGTAAACAATGTGGAAAGACATTTAGTCACAACTACAGTCTTGCTCAGCATCAAAGAATCCACACTGGGGAGAAGCCTTTTGAATGCAAACAATGTGGAAAAACATTCAGTCGCAGATCCCATCTTGCTCGACATCTTCAAATCCATACTGAGAAGAAACCTTATGAATGTAATGAGCATGGGAAGACATTTACAGAGAATTCCAAATGAGAAATAGATAACATGAACTATGTCATGGATTATTTTTATTATCTCCTATTCAAAACTACATGTACGAGCAAAACCAACGCAACCAAGGTTAAAAGGAGAAACAAGAAGTTGCCATTTACTTTAAAACAGGATGTCCAATTGTGTTAAGGGAACCATCTTCCAGGATCACACATGGTGTCTTACATGCATCCCTATGATCCTAGTAATATATAGTGTGGGTCATGTGACAGAATTTGAACAAGTTGTGATTGAAGGAGACCAAGAAGGGAAAGGAAGGAAAAAATGTGGAACACAAGGAAGAAGGGCCTCTTTCTGGAGGAAGCAGCAAAGAGGAAGGTGGCTTAGGGAGCCATGTGGTGAGCACCTATATAGCTAAACGGCTTTTCTTTTTCATTCTCTGCCTCTACCTGTCAAAGTAAATTCTAATAAAGTTTCTGGAAAGTAAGGACCATAGACCTAGTCTTAGTTCTTAAGTTATGGCTACCACTATTGAGAGGAGCCTCAATTCACTAAGCTTTTAAGAGGTGTTTAAATTAGACACTAGGGTAGATACACTCAGGGCAGCAGATACCACCCTCTACTTGCCTCCCACCTGAAGGAGAAAAGGTTGCAGCTACAACAGATCTCAGGCTTGTTCAGAGAAAATCTTTATTTTTCGAAAGGGGATAATCTTTCAAGCCAGTTTCAAGCCCTCAGGTGGCCCCAACCTTAGCTTAAGTGGGCATGGGATGTTGGGGAGAGGAACAGGCAAGATTTCCCACCCGGGTATGAGCATGTTGGTGAAGCCACAGTCAGTGTGCCCAGAGCACACTGCCTCCAAAATGTTTTGGATCATTGCATTGCTGCTAGTAGAGAAGTCCATTATGATAGATTGTGCCACAGTGTGTCCATTTCATTGTACATTGTTCTCCCAGTTCTATTCTTTTGAGTCTGTATCACTTCCTGGAGGTCATTTCAGTTCACACTGAATTTCTCTAGTTTATTATTCCTTTTTGCACAATAGTATTACATCACGAACAGATACCATAATTTGTTCAGCCATTCCCGAGTCGAAAAGCATCCCCTCATTTTCCAATTTTTTGCCACTACAAAGTGTTGCTATAAATATTTTTGTACAAGTCTTTCCTTATCTCTTTGGGGTATAAACCCAGCAGTGGTATGGATGGCAATGGGGGTCAAGTGACTTTCCCAGGGTCATACAGCTAGGAAATGTCTAAGGCCAGATTTGAACACAAGATCTCCCGTCTGAGTCTGGCTCTCAATCTACCAAGCCACTCAGCTGCTTCCTGATTTAAAACAATATGTCCAATTAAATAAATCTAACTTTAAGGAGAAATTAATTCAGTAAGGCAATAATGTCATTGCTTTAAAGAAATCATTTTAAATTAACATTTCATATACAGTGTTTTCCCCAAGATCCCTACAAATGAAAAATTAAAACATAACAAATGATATTGTGGATTTAATATATGAAATAAAATTGATAGTTAAATGTCTTCTATTCAGTGAAATACACTACTAAATTATCTTAGGTAGAAAACCACCATGCAGCTATGAGCTTGACACTCTGGACTAATTGTACTGAGGCCAGTATAACAGCACTGCTAACATTTATTTCTTCAGTTTCTAAACTTGTCACTCATATATCACATTTTAAGCATATTTTGCATTAAGATCTGTGCTACCTCTACAAGGTCAAATGTAATTATCCTGACAGGGAAACACGTGGATTAAATTGATAATGCATCATAATAAATTTTAAGACAGTTCCATCAAATGTAGTTTCACCATTATAAATGGTACCCTACAGAATCTTTTCTTGAGACATTTGCTTCCAACTCCTCAAATGATAGGGACCTCTACTTTCAGTTAGTGTACTGCCCAGGTTTCATGGCAGTCTTTCTGCTCAGAAGAAGGAGGGTCTGCGTCCTGGGGATGAAAGAGGAAAAGAGGCAGGTACTGCAGCGATGGGGAAAGTGAAGCTCCAGAAATGACCATGTAGGTGGGTAGTGGCCTAGGGAGAATTCAAGTCCTCAGCATTTGGAGGCCTCAGGAAGAGGGTATAGGATTCTGGGAAAGAAAAGTTCTTAAGAGTTTTAGGGACCAGGAGAAACTTCTCAGAAAGATGTTACGTGAGAAGACTGAATCCCAGAGTTCAAGGTGAGGATGGAGGACATATCGAAGTGGAGACAACTAAGAGAAAGGCAGAGTTAAAAGATGGAGAGTCTTAACCAAGAATCAGTCAGGAGACCTGTATCACTGGGTCAGTGATAGAGTGGAAAGGAGTTTTGGGAGAAACACCTATGTTTGTACCAGCATGTCAGCCCAAGAATGGGAGACTTGAACTCCAATCCAGAAGCAAGAAACAAATTTTATTTGAAGAACTAATTTATGGTGGTACAATATCTGGTGGAATAGTCTGGGGTTAATTGGGTAGCCTTAGGGCTAATGGACAATCCTAGAGGCTAGAATAGTTTCTTTGGAGCTGATAGTATGGAGTAGCAGCTTCCAAGCTCTGTGGATTAGGTTTGGCATATTTATTAGGATTGGGGAGCTTGTCATCTCCCGTTGCAGAGAAATCTTCACCTTTCCCCCAAACCCTGGAAGACAGGTATGGCTAAAATTCAGATGGAAGTGTGTCTTGGGGTTTGATGGCATAGGGAATAAAGAGCACGTGCAAATTGGGGAGGTTATTCCGGAATGCCAGAGTCTTTAGTGTGTAGGTCCCTGGTTCCCTATTGTCCACCTTATTATCACTGGTCAATGTGGGAGAGGTCTTCCTGTTCTTCAGGAATGAGAACATTGGGAGGTGGGGCAAAGGATGAGGTACATTGGAGAAGCATGATAGATAATTATATCTTACAGTTCTAAGAATAATATGAGTACTTAATAAAACTGATTAGGCACAAAGCTTATTTCCATTATAGGATGTTACAGATTCAGTACATAAAAATGGATAATGAGTCAATTTGCAATTCATATTTGACTAATGCTGAAACTACAGGGTTTTCAGTTGTTTAACCAGTGCTAACTAGTGAGAACTATGAGGGTCTTTTCCCCATTATTATCCCTCTCTGTCTGCTATCACCCCACATCAGAGTGAAGTATAAAATGTATGGAAAAGAGGTGCTGGGTGTAAAGGTTAAAAATGGTTTGACTGAGTTAAAAAAGATTGTGGTCACCATTTATAAAAATTAAAAGTTAAGCGGAAATGCTATTAGTAGCTCTTAACAATTTAGTTTATTATAAATATAGTAAAGAGAGAAATGTAGGCAGGAAGTAGAAAATATTTCCTAGCCCACCACCCTAGAGTTTTGATCTGAAGAAATCCAGCTCACTCCTCAAAGTTTCAATCTCCATGTGGAAGTTGTGATAGTCTCACCAGCATAAGCCTCTTCCTTCAGCTCCAGTGATCAGCCCAGAATGAATGAATCCCCCTCAGGAGTCCTTGGGCTGGCCTTTTATGAGCAGTTTTCTCAAAGTCACTTCCTGTCTCTCTCCCACTTCACAGGAACCATTCACAGCCTCTTAATATGCCTGGCACTGCCCAGGTGGCAGTGTTTGTGGTCTTTGGGAAAGTGAACTTTTTTTAGTAAAAGGCTCTTGCTAAGTGTTAATGACTGCTCAAGTTAAAAAGGGAGGGGTATCTCTAAGTACTTGATTGATTAAGTTAAGATAAACAAGAGTTTAAATTCTCTTTCACATGGGGAATTCACTATGATCAAGGGTATGAGGTGAAAGAGGACTGGGTGCAGGAATTTGGGTCTCATTTTGATAAGAGAGGTATGAGGCGGGGAGGAGAGGTGTGGGGACAGACCAGGTCCTCTCTGTGCCACCTTGAGATGAGTTCATTGACTCCTAATCTTCTCCAAGTTATTGGTAAAACTTCAAAGTCATCATCCCAAAGTCATGAAGCTCTTTTGGTGTTCTGCTGATTGTTGACTAGATCGATTCTGGAATTTACATATCAGAGGCTCATAGACCTTGACCAGCACTACATAGACGGCTTCTCCTAATTTGGCACACATTACTAGGATGTGAATTGTAACAAATATGTGATACAATTTGTAAAAATTATTTTCCTTTGATCTTTCCATGATGTGTTGATGACTTCTAGGTTCTCCTTTCTAATCTTATTTCCTACTAAAAGGTTTTAATTGACTAGGAGAGGGAGGAGTGGCCAGTGGGACCAGAATGAGACACAATTTTAAGCCAATCCATTCCCAGGTCTCCTGTCCACCATCATGCACCACCATGCCTAGGGAGTAATCTCACTACAATCATAGCAAAAACCACAAATACAAACAAATGATGAAAGAGGACTTCAGGCCATTACCACCATCATCCCACCTGATTCATTGGCTTCTGAACCTGACTACAGTACAAATTTCAGACCCTGGGACCCTACTTAAGTCAACAGCAGAACACCCCTTGCCCCAATCCTTGAAGGTTCTGGTGCTGGCCTGCAGTGAGGTCCCCAAGTCCATGATGTTTGGCCCATTCAAACCTGGGATGACAAATCTCTAGATTTCTCTAGAAAATCTCTAAGGGGACAAAGAGAGAGCCACAAACTCAATAGGAGACAGTGAGATCAAAGCAGCCACAAGCAAAACAACAAAGGGAAAAAAATTGGTCTCATGTGCTTGAACAGTGATGGGCAAACTGTGGCTCATGGGCCAGATGTGGCCCCCTGAAATATTCTGTCTGGCCACACAACATGATCCTAATCTGATGAATACAATGAGTAGGATACGATACAATGAAACTTCAAAAGAGTTGCCTTAGAAACAGAATGACAGATGAACATTTCCTTTCCTTTGGCCCCCTCTGTAAAAAGTTTGCCCATCACTGTTCTGGAAGAATTCAAAAAGAATTTCAACAATCAAATAAGAGAGAAGAAAACTGAGAAGGAGAAACAAAAGTAATGCAAAAAGCAAACAACAGTTTGAAGAGCATAGTTGGTCAAATGGAAAAAGAGACAAAAATCCAATAAAGAAAAGAGTTCCATGAAAAACAGAATGAACCAAATGGAAAGGGAGATTCAAAAGGTGGTAGAAGAAAATCAGTCCTTAGAAATTAGAACTGGGCAAATAGAAGCTGCTGACTTCGTGAGATATCAAGAAATGAACAAAATCAAAAGAAGAAAATATGAAATATCTCATTGAAAAAATAACTGACCTGGAAACAAGATCTAAAAGAGACAATCTAAGAATTATTGGACTACATGAAAGTCATGATAAAAAAATGCCTAGCCATCATATAAGAATTATCAAGGAAAACTACCCTGATATTCTTGAACAAGAGAATAAAGTAGAAATTTAAAGAATCCACAGATCATCTCCTGCAATACATCCCCAAATGACAGCTCCCAGGAATTTTATAGCCAAATTCAAGAGCAGCCAGAAAGAAACAACTGAAATATCATGGAGCTCCAGTCAGAATTAGAGGGTCTAGTAGCTTCTATATTGAACTGTCAGAAGGCTTGGAATATGATATTCTGGAAGGCAAGGGAACTGGGAATCATCACCCATCAGAACTGACTATATATTTGCAAGGTGAAAAAAGGGTCATGTAATAAAATAGAAGATTTCCAAGCATTTTTGATGAAAAGACCAGACCTAAACAGGTAATTCGATGTGTGAAGGAGAATTCAAACTCTTTGTCTATTTTAATGTAATCAAACATCAACCTCTAATTTAATCATTCAAGAACTGAAAGTACCCTTACTTAACAAGTCACTAAATAAGAAAATTCACAAGTCACTTATTAGAAAATGTTCATAGCCCCAAAGGCCACAAGCACCACCACCCCCAGGGCAGTGCTAGGCAAATTGGGAAGCTGTGATTGGTTCCTGTGAAGTGGGGAAGAGAAAGGAAGTGACATGGGGAAAAGCCTATGAAAGGCGAGACATAGGAGAATAATGGGATCCTTTTCCTTGGCTCTTTGATGAGACCTCTCTCCTGGTTGGAACCTTTGGTGGGATACTCCCTTGAGCCTGAGCATTGGTGAGATTCCTGGGGGGTTTTCAGCATCTCATGGTTCCTCCAATTTCAGCCTCCTAATTACACCTTCAGATCCTGATGAGATTCACTTTTGGATTTGCATTCGTGGTTTGGAGGCACTAGAATTAGGACTTAGGGCATTTTTGTAGCTAGGCGATTTTATTCTACTTTTTTCCTATATTTCCAACTTTAATATCTCTACCTTATTGTAAATAAAAGCTGCTAATAGTCATTTTCACTTAAGGGTTTATATTTTATAAATGGTAACCACAATCTTTTTTGACTCTTAATATTTGTCAAACCAACTTTTTACCCTCATAGATGTCCAAATGAAAAATTCAAAAGAAGCATGACAAGATAAATAAGAAGAAAATGTAAGGGACTCAACAAGGTCAAATTATCTATATTCCTATGTAGAAAGATTATATTTGAAATTTCAAAATGTTATCATTATCATAGTATTTAGAAGTATATAGAGAGTGTTGGAGTAAGTTGTTTAGGATAACGGGCAAAAAAATCATGGGGTGAAAAAATGGATTGCACTGAGAGAAAAGGGAAGAGAGGTAAACCAGGTTAAATTATATCAGCTAAAAAGGCATACAAAATAAAGGTATTACAATGGAAGTGGGAATGAGGGTGGCAATGGGCAATGCTTAAATTTTACTCTGATTGGTATTGGTTTAGAGAGGGAATAACAATCAGACTCATTGGAACATAGAATACTTTCTTAACATAGAAAAGTAGAAGGAAAATGAGAAAGGGAATGGTGAGGAGAGGAGCAATATAAAAGAGGGGGAATAAGAAGAGTGATTAAAAGTAAAACGCTTGTGTACAGGGACAGGGTGAAAGGAGAAAGCAGAGGACTAAAAGGGGAAAACAGAATGGAGGGGACTATACAGGTGGCAATCATAACTGTGAATGTAAATGGGATGAACCTACCCATAAAATGAAAGCTGATAGCAGAGTGGATTAAAAACCAGAATCCTATGATATGTTGTTTACAAGAAACATATATGAGGCAGGTAGACAAATAGAGTAAAGGGTGAGGGAGGGAGGTTGGAGCAGAATCTATTGGGCTTCAACTGAGTTTATTAAAAAAACAGGAGTAGCAATCATGATCTCAGACAAAAGTAGGACAAGAATAGATCTAATTAAAATATATAAAGAAGATTGATACATCTTGATAATGAAGTCATATCAACAGTTAACATGTATGCATCAAATAGCATACCCTCCAAATTTTTTAAGAGAAACTAAACAAGATTAAAGAAGAAATAGTAAAAATAAATTATTGAGGGACCTCAACATTCCCCTCTTGGGAATAGATAAATCTAAAAAAAAAATAAACAAGAAGTAAAAGAAGTGAATGCAAATTCTACAAAAGTGAGATTTAATTTATGAAGAAAACTGAATGGGGATAAAAATGAATATAACTCCTTTTCAAGGTTACATGGTACATACACAAAAATTTACCATGTAGTAGGACATAAAAATTTCCCAACCAAAAACAGAAAAGCATGAAATAATAAATGCATCCTTTTTAGATCATGATGCAATAAAAATTATAATCAGTAAGTATTCTTGGAAAAACAAAAAAATAATAATTGGGAACTAAATAATCTAATTCCTCAAAAGAGGTGGATAAAAAAAACAAATGAAATGGTTTAATTAAAAAGAATGACAATGAGAAGACTATATAAAAATTTATGGGATATAGCCAAAGAAGTACTTAGGGAGAAATTTATAGCTTTGACTGCTTATATCAACAAAATAGAGGAAAAGCTGATCAGTTAATTGGATATGCAACAACAAAAATTAGGGGAAAAAATTAAAATTAAAATATTTTAAAAATTAAATTTGAAATACTAAAAATTAAATGAGAAATAATAAAATTAAAAGTAAGAAAACTATTGAATTAAATAATATTAGGTTGGTTTTATGAGAGAGAGAGAAAAGAACATAGAACACTGGCTATTTTGATTTTTCAAAAGAGTAAAGAAGAACATCAAATTAACTATATCAGAAATTAAAATGGTGAATGCACCTCGCATGAAAAGTAAATTAAAGCAATCATTAGTAACTAATTTGCCCAATTTATGACAATAAATCTGACAATCTAAGTAAAATGAATGAATATTTACAAATATATAAATTTCCCAGATTAACAAAATAGGAAATAGAATGCTTAAATAACATAATCAGAAAAAGAGAAATTGAAGAAACTATCAATTAAATCCTTAAGAAAAAAATTTCCAGATCCAGATGGATTCACAAGTGCATTCTATCAAACATTTAAATAACAATCCATCCTAATACTATATAAACTATTTAGCAAAATGGGCAGAGAAGGAGTCCTAAAAAATTATTTTTATTATGTAAATATGGTGTTAATACTTAAGCTTTGAAAACTAAAAACAGAGAAAGAAAATCATAGACCCATTTCTTTAATGACTATCAATGATTAAATCTTAAATAATAAATAATAGCAAAGAAATTACAGCAATATATCACTAAGATTATTCACTATAAAACTCGAATTCATACTGAAATAAATAACTGCCTTAACAGAGTGCTATTCACGACTATGGCACACTCACACACCCACAAATGACAGGAGTGACACCTGAGGACCTGAACAAGGGATGGTGGGATTAGGTGAAACACACTAGTTGTTAAGATGACAGTTGGCAGTTACTGGTTACCACCAAACCAGGGAAAATACAAATGGAGGTTATTCTTTTTAGTGGGTCCTATCCTGGGTTTTAAGGAAGGCAACAGGAAGTAGGTAAAATAGTTTACTGTGATAAATTAAGGGAAAGAGATGAGGGAGAGGGACAGACTACACTTAACACCTTTGGGATAAATTCAGGGTTAGATGTCTGGGTAATCCCTTCACTACCACTATGGCAGGCAGCCTGGACACAAGGGAAGAATGGGTTCTCACACAGATGCCCTTGATCTGTTGCTCAGATGTATCAGCTTGTCCAGGAACAGGAACAGCCAAGTAAATCCACAGAGAAGCCAGGGAGAAAGATGTATCTTGTTTGTCCACCAAACAAGACAGCTATTCTCAACCTTACCTTCTAGACCTGGTTGTTGATATGTTGCTCTTGCAGATGCTGCCCAAGGCACAGAGATATCCCCAGATCCACAGGCTCTCTGGTCAGTGGCTATGATTCCATCAACTCCTCCAAAACCCAACTGCCATTAGAGAGAGAGTCCTCTGTGTCCAGTCCCTTGCTGCATTCTAGGTTTGGAATTTTTAGCTCCTGCCAGCCTGCCTGGCTAAATCTGCTTTCCTACTCTTAAAGCCTGTTTCCCTATTACAATACCAGGCATGTAAGGCTGGTTTAAAATTAGGAAAGCTATCACCATAATTGGCCATATCAGTAATAAAAGCAACAGAAATCACATGATTATTTCAATAGATGCAGAAAAAGCCTTCGACAAATTGCAACACTCCATTCCTATTAAAAACACTGGCAAGCAGAGGAATAAATGGGCCTTTCCTTAAAATAATAAGCAGTACCTATTTGAAAACCATCAACAAGTATCATCTGCAATGGAAATAAGTTAGAAGCCTTCCCAGCAAGATCAAGAATGAAGCAAGGATGGCAGTTATCACTATTAATGTTGTCCTAGAAATTTAGCCTTAGCAAGTAAGAGAAGAAAAAGAAATTGAGGAAGTTATGGTGAAAAATGATGAAACTAAATTATCACTCCTTGTAGTAGATATGATGATATACTTGGAGAACCAATTAAAACACTAATTGAAAGATTCAATAACTTTAGCAAAGTTGCAGGATACAACATAAATCATAACCATTTCTATATATTTCCAACAAAGTCAAGCAGCAAGATCTAGAAAGAGAAATTCCATTTAAAATCACTCTATAGAACGTAAAATACCTGGGAAGTCACCTGTTGCAACAAACACAGAAATTACACAATTAAAAAACACCTTTTACACAAATAAAGTTAGATCTAAACAACTGGAAAAAACATTAATCTAATATGATAAAGAGAATTCTAACTAAATTAATTTACTTATTCAGTGCCATACCAAACTACCAAAAATTATTTTATAGCACTAAAATAATACAAAATTCATCAGGAAGAACTATCAAAAGAATTAATGAAAAAAAATGTGAAGGATGATGCCCTAGCAGTACCAGATCTTACACTGTACTCTAAAACAGTAATCATCAAAACAATCTGGTACCAGCTAAGAAAAAGAAGGGTGCATCAGTGCCATAGATGAGGGGTAAATGACCTTAGCAATCCACTGTGTGATAAACTCAAAGATCCCAACTTTTAGGATAAGAACCCACTATTTGACAAAAACTGCTGGGAAAACTGGAAGACGATATGGTAGAAACTAGGTATAGCCCAATATCTCACGCATAATACCAAGGTAAGGTAAGAATGGATATATGACTTAAATATAAAGGGTGATATTATGAGTAAATTAATGGAACACGAAATAGTTTGCCTGTCAGATCTATGGAGAACGGAAGTACTGATAACCATGCAAGAGATAGAGAATATTACAAGATGTAAAAGGAATAATTTTGAATATATTAAAAATGTTTTGGAGTGGCTGTGGTGGCGGCAGCAGCAGAGGTTGGCAAAATGTCTCATACCATTTTGTTGGCACAGCCCAAGAGGCCAGAAGGCAGAAGTTATGCTGATTATGAATCAGCGAATGAATGCATGGAAGGAGTTTGTAAAATGTATGAAGAGCATCTGAAGAGAATGAATCCCAACAGTCCCTCCATCACATATGACATCAGTCAGTGGTTTGATTTCATTGATGAGATCTGGCAGATCTTAGCTGCCTTGTGTATCGAGCAGTCAGACATACCAGCCCTACCACAAAGATTGCATCAAAGAGAAGATCTATGTGCTGCTCTATTGGCAGGCCCAACAAGCAGGCAAATAATCCAAGTGGCAGCATTTTGGAGATGGGGGGAGGGCTTGGAAAACAAGTGTGTACAGTGTGCTGTAGTGGGAGCTTTGCATTATAGAAGTCCTAGCTCCATTTTTTTTTTTACAATCTAGCCAAGGGCAAATGTATTAGAAGATTTTTGTCTTGTTCATTCTTTAAGCCCCTGTCCCTCCCTACTTTCGTTTTGTTTTTCACTAAAAAGTAGCTGAAAATTTCTCTTCTCTCATTTAGCGCTTGGTTACTGTTCTTTCAGCTGTTCATATCTGCTTCATAATGTTTACTGTACTTACCCTTCTGTGGGAAGATTTTCCAGAATTTAGTTACGTCCTCAAAACTCAAAGGCTTAGTAGAGAATAAAGTAAATGCTTTTTAGTTACAAAAAAACCCTTTTGTACAAACAAAACCAATGTAACCAAGATTAGAATGAAAAAAGATAATATTAGGAATGGAGAATTAATAATAAACTGAGGACACACTCACTCCTCTCAATGGAAAAACAGACAGAGGAACACAGGCAAACCAAATAGGGATGTGAGGTTTGGGAAGGGCAGTTGGCCAGTAACTGCCAACCTGCCAACCAGGGAAAAACCAATGTAGTGGGTTTAACTAAGAGGAGACAGGAAGTGCTAACAAAATTGTGTTTAATAGAAATGACTGAGGGAAGTAGGGAGAGGAGTATTTCTATTCTAGAGAATAGCCTAATAGTTTAACTAACTAAATATCTAACTAAGCTAGTCTCTAACTAAGAGGGGCTCAAGAAGGGTTCTCACAGTACAGGTTCAGAGATGCTCCAAGCTGGTCACAGATGTAACAGGAACAAGTTCAGAGCAGCCAGTTAATCTAAAACTGACTCCAGGGAGTAAGGTTGATTAACCTGTTGTCCACCAACAGTTAACCCAGTCCTATCCTCAACCTAGGTCACGATGTTTTCCTTGCAAAATCTCCTTCTCAGTGGTATCCTACACTGGCAACTCCTTGGGTATGTGGCAAAACCTGGACCACACAGCCAACACTCCTCCTTTCCTCCAGCTTGGTCAAACTCCCACCCCTCTTTTCAAAATCCCACCTTCATTCTATTATGGAACCCTCAGGTTTTTAGACACAGCCTGGGTGCTACTGCTTAATCTCCCCATTACAGAAGAGAAACAACTGGGGGAAAATTATAACCATTTTCTCTGATAAAGATCTCATTTCTAAAATAAATAGAGAACTAAGACAAATTAATAAGAATATATTTTTGTCCTCTAGTTAACAAATGATCAAAGCATATGAACGAGCAGTTTTCAAATGAAGAAATCAAAGTCATCAATAACCGTATGAAAAAGTGTTCTAAATTGCTCTTGATTAAAGAAATGCAGTTAAAATAACTCTAGGGCCTCACCTCACACCTAATAGATTGACCAGCATGACAGTAAAAGAAAATGATAAATGTTGGAGGGGATATGGCAAAATTGGGACACTAATGCATTATTGGCAAAGTTGTGAACTGATTCAACCATTCTGGACAGCAACTTGGAACTGTACCCAATTGGCTATAAAACAATACACACCCTTTGATCCAGTCTCTGTACCCAGGAAAGATTTTTTTTAAATGGCAAAGTATCTACTCATACAAAAATATTTATAGCTGCTCTTTTTGTGGTGGCAAAAACTTGGAAAGAAAGAGATGTCCATCAATTCAGGAATAGGTGAAAAAATTATGGCATATGATGGTGATGGAGTACTATTGTGCTATAAGAAAAGATGACTAGGATGATTTCTAAAAAAGCTGGAAAGATCTACATTAACTGATGCAGAGTGAAATAAGCAGAAGCAGGAGAACATTGTACACAGTAACAGCAATATTGTGGAATGACCAACTATGATAGACTAAGCTCCTCTCAGCAATGGCAATGACTGGGGATAATTCTTTCTCCCCACCCCTTCATGTAATTAATTATTTATTTGGGCCCTTAAGGTTATTTATTTAATTAATAAATTTAGAATTTTTTCCCATGGTTACATGAATCATGTTATTTCTCTCCACTCCTTCCACCTCCCTCCCTTAATCAAAGAGCAATTGTACTGGGTTTTACATGTATCATTGATCAAGACTATTTCCATATTATTAATATAGCACTAGGGTGATCATTTAGAGTCTACATCCCCAACCATATCCCCATCAACCCATGTGATCCAGCAGTTTCTTTTCTTCTATGTTTCTACTCCCACAGTTCTTTCTCTGGATGTGGATAACATTCTTTCTCATAAGTCCCTCAGAATTGTCCTGGCTCCTTGCATTGCTGCTAGTAGAGAAGTCAGTTACATTCGATGGTGCTACAATGTATCTGTCTCTGTTTACAATGTTCTACTGGTTCTGCTCCTTTCACTCTGCATCAATTCCTGGAGGTTGTTCCAGTTCACATGTGTGAGGGTGAAGGGAGGAAGGTAGGAGGAAGGATGGTTGGGAGAAAGGAGAGAGGAAAGTAGAAGAAGGGAAGGAAAGGTAGAGGTCCCCAGCCCTGGCAGGGGGAAATTGACCAGAGCCCTTTGGGGCTCAAATAAAAGATCAGAGAACAACTTGGGGTTATGTAATAGCTAGGTTTTATTTAGATTAGGAAAGAGAAAGGTTAGGTAGGGAAAGGGGGTAGAGAGAGCCTCTGGGCTGGAGAGAGTGAAAAGGAACCCAAACTCTCTCTTTTATACTTTTTCCAACACCTCCCACAAAGGAAGTGGGAGGTGTTGGGGGAAGTTGTAGCAGGGAGCCCTGGGAGATGTAGTCTCCTAGGGTTTAGAGTAATTTTAAATGACACACATGGAATTCCTCCAGATCATTATTCCTTTTAGCACAATTGTATTCCATCACTAACAAGATACCACAATGTGTTCAGCCATTCCCCAATTGAAGGGCATCCCCTCATTTTCCAGTTTTTTGTCACCACAAAGAGTGTGGCTATGAATATTTTTATACAAGTCATTTTCCTTATTATCTCTTTGGGATACAAACCCAGTAGTGGTATGGTTGGATCAAAAGGCAGGTAGTCTTTCAATGCCTTTTGGGTATAATTCCAAATTGTCTTCCAGAATGATTGGATCAATTCACAACTCCACCAGCAGTGCACTAATGTCCCAATTTTACCATATCCCCTCCAAAATTTATTTTTTTGCTTTGCTGCCATATTAGCCTATCTGCTATATGTAAGGTGGTATCTCAGAGTTTTGATTTGCATTTCTCTGATTATAAGAGATTTAGAAAACTTTTTCATGTATTTATTGATAGCTTTGATTTCTTTATCTGAAAAATGCCTATCCATATCCCTTACCCATCTATCAATTGGGGGAATGGCTTGATTTTTGTACAATTGATTTAGCTCCTTATAAATATGAGTAATTAGACCTTTGTCAGAGGTTTTTGTTATAGATTTTTCCCCAATTTGTTGCTTCCATTCTAATTTTGGTTGCATTACTTTTGTTTGTACAAAAGCTTTTTATTTTAATGTAATCAGAATTATTCATTTTATATTTTGTAATATTCTCTATCTCTTGCTTTGCCTTAAAATCTTTCCTTTCCCAGAGATCTGACAGGCAAACTATTCTATTTTCACCTAATTTACTTAGAACTTCCTTCTTTATATTCAAGACATTCACCCATTCTGAGTTTATCTTGGTATAGGGTGTGAGATGTTGCTCTAGACCCAATCTCTCCCATACTGTTTTCCAGTTTTCCCATCAGTTTTTGTCAAATAGTGGATTTTTGTCCCAGAAGTTGGGATCTTTGGGTATATCATATACTATCTTACTGAGGTCACTTACCCCAAGTCTATTCCACTGATCCTCCCTTCTATCTCTTCACCAGTACCATATTGTTTTGATGACTGCTGCTTTATAGTACAGTTTAAGATCTGGTTCTGCTAGGCCACCTTCCTTCACATTTTTTTCATTATATTTCCCTTGATATTCTTGATCTTTTCTTCTTCCAAATGAACTTTGTTATATTTTTTTTCTAATTCAGTAAAAAAGTTTCTTGGTAGTTTGAATTTTTGGCGGAAGTCACAAACAAGTAGGGGATAGGGGCAATCAGGCATAACCAAGAAGGTACGTGACAGTCCCTGTTCCTAGTGCAATGGTGCAAGATGTAGTCCAAGGGTAGGATTCAATGTGGCCATTGGTACCTTGAATAAGGTTGTTCCGAGAAGAATATGGGCCAGGATCTGTGCGCAAAGCAAAATACATGGTCCCTGTGTCAACCAGGAAATCCACTGTCTTGCCCCCCCCCCCCCGCCACTTTTAATTTAACCATGGGCTTTCGGGGGCTGGCTGAGCCCTGGCCCCATCAGCCTAGTAGCTGAGGAGCAATCTCCCTGCCTGTTCCTCTTCTTGGACACTCAGTCTCCCAGTGGCCCTTTTCCTTACAATAGGCACACTGATCTTTTTGCAATCAGAGCGTTTGTTTTTCAACATTTCCTCTCCCTCTACCCTTGCCATCCCACTTACTTCCCTCTCTTCTGTCCCACACCTTACTAGGTTGGCCAGCTCTCCCATCTGCTAATGCTGCCAGGACTGCCCTAGCTGCCTTTTTAGTGTTTTGGTCATCAGTCCTGTCCCTAGTATTGAACACCTTTTGAGCTACTTCCATGAACTCTGATAACAGCTTTCCCTCAAATCCCTCTAACTTCTGTAATTTTCTTTGTATGCTGGGGGCTGACTGGGCCACAAAGGCTATATTTACTGCGCTGCAATTTTTGGGAGCCTCAGGGTCCACTGGGGTGTATGTTTTATAGGCCTCCATGAGGCATTCAAGGAAAGCTGAGAGTGACTCATCTGGACCTTGGGTCACCTCACTTACTTTAGATAGACTGGTGGGCCTCCTGGCTGCAGCCTGGAGTCCCCTGAGTAGAGTCTGGCGATATCTATTGAGAGCCTCCTTACCTTGATCAGAATTAAAATCCCACTTTGGCCTACTGGATGGAAAGACAGTCTCTGTGTGGTGTTGGTCGGTGGTTGCTTGGCCATCCCACCCCAGGATCATTTTAATAGCCTCTCGTTTGGCCCGATCCCATTCCTCAAAGGTGAACAGAACCTGTAATAGCTGCTGACAATCATCCCATGTGGGATTATGGGTAAAGAAAGCTGTTTCAAGCAAAGAAATCAGCCCACTCAGAGTCTGTGGACATCCATCTTTGGTACTTGCACCGTCACTGGTGATCGTTCCACCAGATGCCTCGTTTGCTTGGCTGGTATGTGGTTTATCGATGCCATCTCTGTTGTCCGTCTGCTTCTCTTCCTCATTCTGGTTGGCTTGGAGAGTTGTACCTGGTCCTGGAAGCACCTCTGCTCCGTCTGGATCTGGATCCGGTCCTCTCCACGGCTTGAGGTGTTTGGTGGGGGTCCAGATCTTTTCCTTGTCTGTGGAAATACAAGCAAAGCCTTGAGCCATCATCACTGTTTTGTTGGGTCCCCTAAATTCTGATTCTCCTGGCAATCTTCAAAAAACCCAGAGCTGCTGTGCAGTGCAATCCTTTTCCTTATTCTCAAAATGCCTTTGCATGGGTGTTACAGATAGCCCTTCTGGGAGGGAGAAGTGATGGATGGCGAGAAGCGCCCTTCTTAGCAATTCGCTAGGATGAATAGGCTTAGGTTTTGTTATATTGCCTTCATGGATTGCCTGGGACTCTCCCTTTTGTTTTTGGATTTGGGCCTTCGGGGTTCCGTTTGCCCTTTCCACAAGAGCGTGTCCTGCAGAATTACCTGGAATACTGTTGTAGGCAAATATAAGGTAGGGCACGTCGATAAGGCAGATATATAAATATGTAGACAGCACAAGGCAGAGAGCTGGCTGCCTCACAGAGACATTCCTAGTAGAATGCTGCAGCTGGTTTTGAGTTGGAGTGGTTGGAACTGCCAAGGCTGGAGGAAGGAGCTTGGGAGCCGCGATCCTGTCATCTATGTGAAACCAGATACTTTGAAGATCTTGGGAATATCAACTAGTGCCTTGGCTCAGGGAGAGCAAGTCATGGTACCCGGGTGGACCAGTCACAGAGCGTCAGTCTCCCCGGGTTTTGGATTTACTGGCTGGTCAAGAAGTATTCCTGTTACCTGAGTCCTCAAGGGTTCAGCTGAGACCAGCATCTCCCGGGTGGTGAGAATTTCCCTTATCTCCAAAAGCCCTAGCAGCCACCCTGATTCAGCCAGACTCCTGTCTGTGCTGGAGACAGAGGAACCAGTCAGCCATCGAGCTGCTAGTTGGCTGGGTTTTATTTAGAAGTTAGTTAAACCCTTCCCATCCACCCTCCCTGGTTCTAGCAAGCTGTTTTTTAGTAGCTTCCTGTTTACTTCCTTCTCTAACACCAACAAAGGACCCACCTGTGTTGACAGTAATCCCTGGTTTGTCATGGAGGCAGTTGGAGGGAGGGGGCGTTCACTGCCATTCCCATCCCTGTGCCCTCTCCCTCCCTGCTGTGTCCTGTATTGGTGGGAGTGAGTGTGGTTTCCCTGTATAATCGTATGTCAGGTGGTTACCTAGTTAATGAAACCATTCCTCCATCACCCCCTTCTCCTTCTACTACCCCACGATTTATTATTTACCTATTTCAATACCTGTCTTGTGCATGATATTCCACAATTTGCAAAATTCTGTCAATCTTTCACTGGCATATACAGCTCCGTTACCTGTTTGTTTAGGAAAACCCAGATGTGCAACAACATGACCTGTCTTTTCTCCACTCTGAGCTGTTGCCCAAACACAGTAGGAGAAAAAGTATCAATAATTACAGCATTATATTTCAGTCTTCCAAAAGGAGCCCACTGTGTTCCATCTGTTTGCCTCAGCTGATTGGCTTTTAAACCTCGAGGTTTAACTCCTGCTGGAAGTGGAGTGGAAGAAAAGGGCGCACAAGAACCGCATTGCTGGATCATTTCTTTAGCTTTTCTTTGGTTACAGCAAATTGAGATTTCAGAAATTTGGCACTCCGATGTAGTCGTGGGTGCGAATAAACTGCTCCCCGAAAAGCAGAAGCTACGAAGGCATCCACTTTCGAACTTCCCTCAGATGAAGATCTGGGGAGACTCGTGGGAGAACGAATTGCGTTATAAAACATTTGTTCTGTCTCTGCCAGATTACAGTTTGTGTGGTGCGTTTCCAGAGTGGTTAGCAGATTAACAACAAACCATGAATCACAAAGGACGTCACGCAGTTCTACAATGTCCTTAAACACATTCCTTACTGCTGCTAATTCAGCCTTTTGGGGGAGCTATATTGCGTGTGCATTAGCATGATACGATTGTTCACAAGTGCTCCTGCTTTACCATTTTTGGATACATCCGTGAAAATATTCGCAGCATTCATTACAGGGGCCTAGAGGTTATTTTTGGAAAAATAATTGGCGTTAATTTGACAAATTGTAAGATTTCATGGCTGCGAATGTGATTGTCTATTTTTCCTGTAAAAATCTGCAATTTGCCATGGCCAGGACTGTGCAAATACACTTTGAACTCTTTCCTGAGCGATTGGGAGGTGAAGTATATCAGGATCAGAACCAATTAGCTGTCAAGATCTTTTCCTGATTTGAGTTACCACCAACACTATTAGTTCTAGGGAATTCCTAAGTGACTTTGCTGGTTAGATAAATGTAACCATTCAATCCAATGATGTGCTCCCTTGATGCAAGGTGCGTACCTTGTACTCAGCAACAAAGCCACTAAAGGTAGAGAAGGTTCAATTCTAAATCATCTGGCTTTTTTTTTTTTAAATTTAAAAACCCTCACCTTCCATCTTGGAATCAATACTGTGTATTGGCTCCAAGGCAGAAGAGTGGTAAGGGTAGGCAATGGGGGTCAAGTGACTTGCCCAGGGTCACACGGCTGGGAAGTGTCTGAGGCCAGATTTGAACCTAGGACCTCCCGTCTCTAGGCCTGGTTCTCAACCCACTGAGCTACCCAGCTGCCCCAATCATCTGGCTTTTGATGAAGCTGATTCCACCTTCGGTAATTCTTTCTCCACCTCAGGCGTAAGTTCCCTGGGCTAAGAAAGTGAAGGGTCTCCCCATAGAGAGGAAAATAAGTGGTTATTTTTTTAAAAGGTCTTAGCCAACTTATATCACCCATTAATTTTCAAAAATCATTCAGGGTTTTAAACAATCTCTGTGAATCTCTAATTTGGGGGGCCTGATCTCCTGTTCATATGCATTGTGCCAAGATATTTACGAGGTGGATCCATTTGAATCTTCTCAGGAGAAACTATGAGCTTTGCTTTTGCCAGAGCAGCTTTTGTGTCTGCCTGCATTTCCTGCACTTTCAGTAGATGGGTATCATCTAGATATTGACACGTATATTGATTTTTATTTATCTCTCACTACTTCAAGTGTTGAGCCACAAATTTCTGACATAATGTTGTGCTGTTTTGCATTCCCTGGGCAAAACTTTCCACTCATATCTTTTAAAAGGTGCATTAAAATGTACAGATGGAACAGAAAAAGCAACTCTATGACAGTCTTCTGGGGAGAGAGGAATGTGGAAGAAGCAATCTTTTACATCTATCACTAGGAGATTCCAATCCATTTGAATAGGACTAGGAGAGGGAATGCCTGGTTGACCTGTCCCCATGTTAAGCATTTGTTCATTAACCTTCCTTAAATCATGAACCAACCTCCATTTTCCTGACTTTTTTGGGATGAGGAAGATGGGGGTGTTCCAAGGACTGTCAGAATCTTCTATGTGCCCTAATTCTAGATGTTCTTGTACTAATGTGTTTAAATGATGGAGTTTCTCTCCAGATATGGGCCATTGGTTCACCCAGACAGGTTTAGACATGATCCAAGTTATGGGATCAGCAAATTTAATAGGGGAGTCTATTACAGACCTTAAAATTTTTGTCTGTGCCAAATTAGATGTGGTTAGAGTTAAATCCACTTCAGCAAAAACATCTCTTCCCCAAAGAGATTGCGAAATGTCTAAAATATGAAGCTGAAACATCTCATTGTGTCCTTCATCATCACACCATGCTAATTCTCTGGCAGACTGTTGAAGTCTCTTGGGCACCCCAATACCAACTAACTGATGTAGAAGTGAAATTGTTTCCCAAGATGCAGGCCAATGTTTTATAGAGATCACAGACATATCTGCACCAGAATCTAGAATGCCTGTCATTTCATTTTCTACCTAAAGGGACATGATTAATCTATCCTTAGTAATCTTTTGAGTCCAAAATAAATTTGAAACAGGAGATTTGTAATGCTCCGTTTCACTATTGCTCTCTTTAGTTGTAGTAGAGTTGGGCAAAATAATTAGAGTTGCAATTGTTATTCCCTTTGTGATTGTAAAGGATGGGAAGACTCTAATAAAACTTTCACTTTTCCTCCCATCTGCTGGTCAATGACCTGAGGGAAAATTTCTAATCCTTGTGAAAGCAAATCATTTTCACCTAACAATAAGCCCATAGAGTCTTTAGAAATAGGTAAAATAAGGTATACAGGAATGTGGCCTACTCCTGTCTGCCAAGTAATTACTAAGTTTGAAGCTGCTTTTATATCAAAATTATTCTCTATAGCAGTTGGGAAAAATTCAGTTTTGAATTATATTTTTCTGCTTGCTTTTGTTTCAATTTAGTTTTCTGGAATCTGCCTTTGATTATCTTGATCAATTCTGGTTGTGTTTGAATTCTACACTGTGAAGCCCAGTACATGGCTGTATGACATTTTGGGCAAAGGCTAGAAGAGATTTTTTGTTTTAGTTTTGTACACGACCTTGGAAAATGTCCTGATTGGCCGCATGTGAAACAAGGCCTTAGGTTGCTTAATTTGTGCTGCCAGTATATTTTAATGTTCTAATGTGCCTATATCCTGGCAAGCTCTTAAGAAATCTGACACTGAACCCAGAGTTTTTTATTTATTTTTTACCTTTTAGAAAAATTTTCCATGGTTACATGACTAATGTTCATTCTCTCCCCTCTACACCTGCCCCACCCCCTCTAATCCTGGTAGCCAACACACATTTCCACTGGGTTTTACATGTGTCATGGATCAAGACCAATTTCCATATTATTGATAGTTGCATTGGGATGATCATTTAGAGTCTACATCCCAAATCATATCCTCATCAATCCATGTGATCAAGCAGTTGTTTTCCTTCTGTGTCTACTCCCACAGTTCTTCCTCTGAATGTGGGTAGCGTTCTTTCATATAAGTTCCTCAGAATTGTCCCGGAACACTGCATTGCTGCTAGTAGAGAAGTCCATTACATTCGATTGTACCACAGTGTATCGGTCTCCGTATACAATGTTCTCCTGCATCAATTCCTAGAGGTCTTTACAGTTCACATGGAATTCCTCCAGTTCATTATTCCTTTGAGCACAATAGTATTCCATCACCAACAGATACCACATTTTGTTCAGCCATTCCCCAATTGACAGGCATACCCTCATTTTCTAGTATTTTTGCCACTACAAAAAGTGTAGCTATAAATACTTTTGTACATATCTTTTCCCCTGTGATCTCTTTGGGGTATAAACTAAGCAGTGCTATGGCTGGATCAAAAAGCAGACAGTCTTTTAAAGCCCTTTGGGCATAGTTCCAAATTGTCATCCAGAATGGCTAGATCAATTTACAACTCCCCCAGCAATGCATTAATGTCCCAATTTCTATCCACTCCAACTTTCATTACTCTCCCCTGCTATCATTTTAGCCAATCTACAAGGTGTGAGGTGGTAACTCAGAGTTGTTTTGATTTGCATTTCTCTAGTTATGAGACTTAGAACTCTTTTTCATGTGTTTATTTGATTTCTTTATCTGAAAATTGCCTATTCATGTCCCTTGCTGATTTATCAATTGGGGAATAGCTTGATTTTTTTGGTGCAACTGATTTAGCTCCTTATAAATTTGAGTAATTAGACCTTTGTTAGAGGTTTTTGTTATAAAGATTTTTTCTCCAGTTTTTTTTTATCCTGGGACTCCATTCTAGGAGCATAGGGCCACAACCAGTAAGCAATGGGTCACACAGTTGCTCAGGGTCACCCAGCTGAGAAGTGTCTGAGCCCGGATTTGAACCTAGGACCTTTCGTCTCTAGGCCAGGCTCTCAATCCACTGAGCTAGCCCAGCTGCCCCTACTTTAGGTTGTAGTTTCTTTAGCAGATGTAGTTTTTACAGGGTGGGGTTGCTAGCCCCACGCCCAACCCTCCTCCTTTTTCATCCAGGCTAGGGACCGTACTTGGCCCAGGAGTGGTAAGGGTGGGCAATAGGGGTCAAGTGACTTGCCCAAGGTCACACAGCTGGAAGTGTCCGAGGCCGGACTTGAACCTAGGACCTCCAGTCTCTAGGCCTGGCTCTCAATCCGCTGAGCCACCCAGCTGCCCCCAGTTTGTTGTATAAGGATGAAAAATAATAAAGGCTGATATAATAATATATATTAGTATTTTAATTAAAGCCATGCTGATAGATAAAGTCATTAGACCACGCGCTTGTAAGAATTTAAAACTGCCACCCCAGCCATTATTGTTACCTCCCGTCTCTTCCTGAGTCTGCTGGCCAAGAGGCCACTCCCTCCTAACCCAGGAGATTTAAACTGACCTCTGCGTGGTGACGTATACATCCCCACGCCCAAAGAACAGGAGATGGAAACCCGTTGGACCACGGGAAATGTAGTTTGATAATTTCCATGTGTCCATAGAAAATACATATATATACTTTTAGATGGCAACTCCCAAATTTCATTTTTACAATTCCCCCTGAGGTCCAGCAAAAAAAAGGTTAGCCCTTTTTCTTTGCTGGACCTGTAAAAATAGACAACTTCTAAAATTTAGGAATTTGGGGGGTAAAAGAAATGGATAAACAAATGGATAAAATTAGCCGCAGTGACAAAAAAACCAATTTGGGGGCAGTCCCCTATTGGTATAACAGTGTACAATTAAAACAATACATACAACTCAATTTCAACTCCCCATAGTTCAATCAACTGCACCCCAAAGTTCAAAATTTGGTCTTCATGGTACAGTGAAGGCTTTTCAGACATCTTCATGGTTTCTTCACCAAACAGGTTCGTTGTCTGGATTCTTGGGGAGATGGCAAGATCCTTATCCTGAAATTATTCTCAAAAGAATTTAAACTTTACATTATAGATTACAAAACATACATTTTCTTCTAAGATTTATACAATTCCCCCTGAAATTACTCCTAAAAGAGTTAAATATACATATATTTTTACATTATCGAATTTTAAAAAACTTAACAGATATCCCCCTGAGGTAAATCTTAAACACACCTTTTTTTCTTAAAAAGGGTACCTCAGGTCAGCTAAGGATGAGTGGCTGAGTCCTGGGGGTTCTATGAAATCAATTGGCAAAATACAAAGAATAAAATTAAAAAAAGAAGAAGAAAAAATTAACTTGTGAATAAAATGTAAAATGTGCAAAAAATGTAGGGAAAATAAACTTAGACCTTTGAATGAAGGCCTAATTAAAGTGAATTCAGCAGTTTGCAATTACCCATTCAGGGCCAGGACTTAAGGGAAATGTCTCTCTCTGATCTGATTTGCCATCAACTTTTCAGGGAAGTGAGCCAAATAAATAACAATCTTAGGTGCTGGTCTAGGAATTTAAGTTGAGGGGACCCACGTCCTCTAAAGTTTTAGAAAAGACTGGGACTCCAGGACTCAAACCCCCATTTCCAAGCCCTAAAGTATTGGCATAGAACTGCTGCAATTCATGCAGATTTTAGTCAGTCAAGTCTCTGACCATGTGCTTTCTTTAGCACGATTAACAGCTCTCATGTTCCCTTTTCGCAGAATCAGACAGAAAGGCATTTAATCACAGTCCTATAGGCTCAGGTATTTGCTGTAGAATCAGAAAAAGGATAAATAATGATTATATATGTACTTCCAGTATAAGATGAGAAAAAGGAAAAATCAACTGCTCTAATTAAAAAAAATGTTTTAAAAATCAAAAAAATATATATAGCTTAGAACTAGAAGGGTTATGTTACCCAAAAATGAGGTTTTCATTTTGTGAGTGTAAATGGATCTTACAAATAGCAGATTCACAATGCACATTCAAATAGAGTACCATTATTTCCAATAGCACATTTTAAAACAATAAACAGTCATGCTCAAAAATCATATACTTGTTACAACTTTTAAATCTTGGCTAATAGTTTCTCAACAAACTCTGTTATTGCTTTCATAGCAAAATCTGATATTTAAAAAAAGAAACCTTCTGGTCTAAATTATCCTCAGATAAGAATATACAGGAGCTCCTTGGCTTCCTGTTTTAAAAAATCCTGGGTAGGAAATGCTTCTACCCATTTAAGGCAATAATTTCTCTTATAATAAAATATATAAAAGCTTTATCCTTTAAGACAACAATTCTTAAGGATTTAAAGTAAAAGTTAAAAGATCTCTTGTAAAATTACAAGGTAATATTCAAAGCATGGAAACTTCAAGGTTCTTTACAAAGACAGAATAAAATTTAAAAGACATGTGCTCTATAAATCCAGTATACATAAGGCAATTTACAACTTTAAAAATGTGTAGGAAATATAATGTGAGTATTAGAGTAACAAGCTGGTCAAAACCTCTTACCAGTTCTAATAGATTTTTCTCATTATTTGGGAGTTACAATAAAATCATCAACAGAATTAATCTAGCAGCCACAAACTTCATTAACTTAAAATGATTAAATCAACGAAATAAGCAAGATTAATTTACAAAACTAATTAGCAAAATACAGTAAGATATAGTCTTTCTAAAACAAAAATAAAATTCATTCAGTTCCGAGGTTTAAAAGTTCACCCCTTGTTCAATTTAAGGTTCTTTTGATTGAGTTCTGCTGAGTTTAAGGAGTTTTTTTTATAATCAGTCTTTGCTCTCAGTTCAAAGTTCTGAGCAGGTATGGGGGTGAATAGGCCATGTGGCCCAATTAAGGGTAAATGCTAGGTCCACGTGGGCTCGGGGTTAGAGAAAGGCTTATGTCAGTTTTGTAGAAAATACCCACATGTAGAGCTTGTGGGGGTGGGGGTTGCCCAAATTAGGTCTTTAGAGAAACACATGGAAGTCTAGAATGCAGGCCATTACCAAGGGAGGGTAGTGGAAATATATTACCCAAGCCTAGTGGCAGAAGTCTCCGAAAATCTCTGCAAAAGCAGCAGGTCATCGCTGTTGGGGCTCCGGGTTCTAGGACTTAGCATGACTAGCAGCACCAGCGGCAGGATCAGAGAAGTGGTCTGGGAAGCTTGCAGGCTTGCAGCAGGGCAGGAATGGAGATCAGGTCAGGAGTCAGGAGATCAGCGGCAGAGGCACACTGGCTGGGCTCTGGCATTTTAGTTTTAAAGCCAAAAGCCAGAATCAGTTGGCCTGACCTCCCAAGGTGGTTTGGGCTGGACTGGCTGGCTGAGTCCCGCCTGAGGCAAAAAAGTGCTGTTGCTTTTAGCAAAAGCATGGCAAGGAAAGCCACTTTCCTTTTTAAAAAAGTGCTCAAAAAGCTGAGCAAGACGGCCAAAAAGCAGGCATGGCTATCGTTTCTGAAAGGCTATCTGGAAAATTGAGAATTCTTAATCCAAACTTCGTAAGGTTGCCATAATGATAAAGATTAAAAATAATAAAGGCTGAAATAATAATATAAATTAGTAATTTAATTAAAGCCATTCTGATAGATAAAGTTATTAGACCACGTGCTTGTAAGAATTCAAAACTGCCGCCCCAGCCATTATTGTTACCTCTCTTCCTGAGTCTGCTGGCCAAGAGATCACTCCCTCCTAACCCAGGAGATTTAAACTGACCTCTGCGTGGGGACGCATATGTCCCCACGCCCAAATAACCGGAGACAGAAACCCGTTGGACCACGGAAATGTAGTTTGATAATTTCCACGTGTCCATAGAAAATACATATATATACTTTTAGATGGCATCTCCCAAATTTCATTTTTACAGTTGTTTCCCTTCTGATTTTATTTGCATTGTTTTTGTTTGTACAAAACCTTTTTAATGTAATCAAAATTATTTATTTTACATTTTGTAATTTTTTCTAACTCTTGCTTGGTTTTAAAATCTTTCCTTTCCCAGAGATCAGACAAGTATACTATTCTGTGTTCGCCTAATTTTCTTACAGTTTCCTTCTTTATATTCAAGACATTCACCCATTCTGAGTTTATCTTGGTGTAGGGTGTGAGATGTTGATCTAAACCTAATCTCTCCCATATTGTTTTACAATTTTCCTAGCAGTTTTTGTCAAATAGTAGATTTTCCAAAATCTGGGTTCTTTGGTGAACCCAAAGTTTTAATGGGTGTCAGTGCCTTCTTTGAATCTGCATTAGCATTTCTAAATGTAAGATCTTTATGTCCTTGGCCCCATTGGAGGTCTAAACCCTCCTGTTGTTCTCAGCCTCAGATCTGAGGGACTCCTTCCTTGTTCCACATTCTGAGCCAAAGGGGCAGGTCCAAGGACCTCTCTGAAGCCAGAACCTGTTCAGACTAAGAGGTTGCGTCGGCTGGCCTTGGTTGCTGGTAAGGGGGCGGGGAGGTAGAGAAATATCTGGGATCAGCAGGAGGCACCCCTGCAAGAGCTGCAGGACTTTCTTCTTCCTGTGGCTCCTGTGCAGGTCACACAACACCTGGGCCGACTTTTCAGACCCGCAGGAACCTGACCATGTAATGGGGCGACTGGGGTGACCCAAAGAATATTTTTGCATCCCCCAAATTGTTTTATGGCAAAAAACACCTTTGAACTCAAGACCCCAGGAGTCCCCTGGCCCTTTTTTTAAATCTAGAAACTCTCCAAACAGGAACATCCCCATCCACCTTTTATTCTCCACCCCACAACAGGAAATTATCACAGATTGTGCAAGCCTCAAACCAACAAATACTTCCACTTCCAGTGGAAGCTACCAGGAAGGGGTGGGGCAGCACTAGGGAGGGAGGTGTTGGGGGCACTCTGATGGGGGGGCAGAGAAGTGAGGGAAGGAGAAGAGGAGGAGGGTCAGCCCAGCCTCTCAGAGGCCTCTGGGAAGTAGGACCTCCAGGGCACCCTTTCTCCATACCTCCTGCAACACTTCCAATGATTGGCCCTACTTGTTTCACTGACCTGCCATGTTGCATTTTGTTCCCAAGCTGAGTGAATCGGTAATTAATTTATGAATCATCGTATTGCTGAGAGGAGCAAAGTATGTCACAGTTGATAGTTCCACAGTATTGCTATTCCTGTGTCCCGTGTGCTGGTTCTGCTTATTTCCCTCTGCATCAGTTCCTGTAGCTCTTCCCAGCTCTTTCCAAAATCATCCCAGTCATCATTTCTAACAGCACAAAAGGATTCCATCACCATAATTTACAATTTGTTCAGTCATTCCCCAATTGATGGATATCCCTTCAATCTCCAATTCTTTGCCACCACAAAAAGAGCAGCTAGAAAGATCTTTGTATAAGTAGGTCCTGTTTCCCCCTACCCCATCTATTTGTGATGCAGACCATGTAGTAGTATTACTGGATCAAAGAGTGTGTATTGCTTTATAGCTCTTTGAGTGTAGTTCCAAATTGCCCTCTGTAAAAATTAGAATGAATATATAATAACTTTAAAAATATTATGGGTTTTTATAAGATTTGTTAGTAATCACTAGAAAATAAATCCACATGCCATGCTAGCTTAGGCTGTTCAAAAAGCCCACTCCAAGCCTCCATAGCAGGGGTCGGCAATGTATGGCTCTCGAGCCATATCTGGCTCTTTCTGCAGGAGCCATAAAGTCATTTTTTTTTTCAGGCACTGTTACAGGAGCGCACACTGTGAGCACTGTACGGCTCTCACGAAATTACATTTTAAAAAATGTGGCGTTTATGACTCTCACAGCCAAAAAGTTTGCCAACCCCTGCTCCATAGGAAGGAAACAGGACTCAGCCAAAGAAGACCTCACAATATATCCCCCTGTCTATGTGAGCATGTAATGACAGGAAGCCAGTGGGTTCATGGGAAGTGTAGTTCAAAGACCCCAAAATGTCCAATAACACACCTCCAGGATGGTTGCATCAGTTCACAACTCTCCCAGCAATGCATTCATGTCCCAATTTTGCCACATCCCCTCCACGTTTATCACTTTCCTTGTTGACCACTCTGATAGGGGTGAGGTGTTACCCTAGAGTTGTTTTAAATTAGGATATTACATGATGGATTAGGATAGGAGGCAGGAATGGACAATAGGTGGGGCCAAACAAGTTAGGGAAACTGGGTTTAGCTGTTAGGGGAAATGACTGTTGACAGGAGTGACAGTTAGGCCCTAACTGTCACCTGTTCCACCTAGACAAGGGATAAACAAAGAGTATAATAAATACGCATACTATGAGAACTTTAAGGTATGAAGAAAACGGACAGGGAAACAGTTTAATTGTAATTTGAGAGGATAGTAGAGGGGATGAGGTGAAACTATGTCTAACTATCCAGGACTAGAGTCAATTATGTTCCTTAGCCAACCTGGCTGAGGAAGAGGGCTTGGGTTTGGGTTCTCACAACCAATCCAGAGATGTCTTCAGGATACCAGGAACCAACTCCTCCACAGCCGATGATCCAAAAGTAATCAGGTAGGGAAAGATGCCTGCAAACTGTCCACCAGAACACAGGCCTCTTCCCTACTCAGAGTTGACTTTCAGGATGATATCTTCAGCCTTTACAACCTTCACCACTCTCCAAGATCCCAGGTCAAATAGGGACTGCTGATTGCACTTCTGCTCCAAACCCCTCACAAAACAGCAATGTCTGTTCCTTAGCTCTCTCCTCTCTACCCCTTGCATTCTATTCAGAATGTCCATGACTTCCAGCAAAGGCTTTCTCTAATATGCTTGCAAAAATCTGCCTTTATACCTTTAAAGCCTATACCTATTTCAGTACAAAACCTTTTTATTTTAATAAAGTCAAAGTTATTCATTTTACATCATGTAATATTCTCTAACTCTTATGTGGTCGCCAGTTCTTCCCTTCTCCATAGACCTGCCAGGTAAACTGTTCTGGGTTCCTCTACTTTCCTTATAATATCAGCCTTTATATTTAATTCATATACCCATTCTGACCTCATCTTGTGTAGGGTATGAGATATTGGTCTATACTGTCAGGAATTAAATTTATGGTTATAACTAAATATATGAGAATTCTAAGAGAATACTGTGATCTCCAATTTTTAAATTAATACAGCTCAAGTCAAAATCACTTTTTAGCAACTTTTATTTACAAAAAAAGGTGGAAAGTGTTAAAGTAGTGAAAAGGAAAACAGGGTAGAGAAGTTGTCTATCCTATCACACTAAATATTTGCGGGGGGGGGGGGGGGAGAGGGGGCCACAACTCAGGCAGGGCTTGAGGGCCCGATGGTGAATTAAACAAGGGTTCCACCATGTGGCCTTCTCTTAGAGGGGAAGGCCTCTCCAAAACTAATCTCACTGACCTCTCCAGAAGCCAGGAAAAAAGGGTCAGCTTCTCACTTACCCAAGCCAGAATCCAAAGGAGAAGATCCAGGAGCAGTCTTACCAGAAGCAGTTCAAGAGCCAAAGTCCCAAGCCACTTTGAAGAGGCAAGTCTCCAGCCTAAGCTCCACCAAGCCCAAGATTAAGGCTGAAGACCTCTAGGATGGGAAGTTCATCAATCACTCTTTATAGTCCTTTTCCCATATCACTTCCCTTGCTCCACTCCACAGGGACCAATTGCAGTCTTTTAATTTGCTTAGCACTGCCCAGGGGGACAGTGTTTGTAGGTTCCACCTCTTAGCCTATGAATGCATAAACTCTTCACAAAGGATTCACAAGTTTCTGGCTGATTGAGTTAAAAGGCTGGAGCTCTAAGTGGCTTTCAAACTCCCCAACCTAGTACCAAGTAGGGGTGTTTTGAGTTCTTGTTTGATTAATTCAGAAACAGGCAAGGGGAGAGTCAATCCCATCTTCAAAATAGCTAGTTTCTCCCATACTGTTTTCCAGTTTTCCCAGCAGTTTTTGGCCTGTGCTCAGGCTCAGAACCCAGTGCACTAGATGGGTGGGTGGCCTGCACTCCTCCATCATGGTTTAAAAACATTTTTTTGGCTATGATTTTGGTTCAGTTACTAAGGGAGGTGGGAATGACATCATTTCTATGCCTAGGGTAAGTAGAGTTTGACTCTGAATGGGCTAGAGCTAATTCTATTTACACACTAGGCATGGTGGTGCCTGATGGTGGACAGGAGACCAGGGAATGGATTGGCTTAAAACTGGGTCTCGTTCTGGTCCCACTGGCCACTCCCTCTCCTAGTGGATAAGGAAGTTTGAGCAGGAAATAAGATTTCAAAGGGGAACCTGGAAGCCACCTACAAATCCCGGCAAGGATCAAAGGTGCATCATTTACAAACGAGATCACCCATTTCTTACAGTTCACACCTTGGTGCTGGGCGCCAAATTAGGAGAAGCCGTCCAGGTAGTGCTGGCCAAGGTCTAGGATCCTCCGATCTATCAATCGCAGCTCCCATCCAGGCAGGAATCATCAGCTCCAGAACACCAAGGGAGCTCCATGACTTTGGGATGACAGCTTTGAAGTTTTACCCGTACCGTGGAGATGATTAGAGTCAATGAACTCATGCCAAGGTGGCACAGAGAGGACCCGCTCTGCTCCCTTCCCCCCCCCCCCCACAAAAAAGCATAAAAATGAGACCCGGAATCCCGCTCTCATCTCCGCAGGGTCCAGGTTTCCCCGGAATTGTAGCGCTAGTCCATGGCCCTGTGAGCGACGCTCTCTGCTTGCCCCTTCCTCACCGTCTTCTCCATTCCGACTCCCTTCTGGATCCGAGAGGCACCGCCGGCCTCCATCCCGCTTTCTCCTTCTCCCTACTCGTCTCGGGGCTGATGAAAAGGAGCGCCGCCCCTTCTCGATGCCAGCCTTGGCCTTGTCTACGGAGTATCCACAGAATGAGGCGGGCCCAGCTCCGGTTCATCATTTCATACATTACCGAACCCCCCCCCCCACTTCCTCCCATTGTACCCAGGCCCTCCGCCACGTGGGCCAGGCTGGACCTTTGTGTGCAACGGAAAGCATCAGCTTCCCTATAAACGCCTCCCCTCCTCGGACGCTACTAGCAGTTTCCGCTTCCCCCGATGGGCTAGAAGTTCCCCAAGTTCTGCTGCTCTCGCCCTGACAGGCCCCGGAGCCTCGGGGTGCGGCCCCGATGGCTCTGGCTGGCTCTGTGTAGCAGCCCTTCCTGCGGCCTCTCCCTCTCCAGGTGAAAGCCTCGGGTCCTCCGACTCCTACTAGCAGTTCCGGGTTCTTGACCAGTGAAGGGCGCATGCGCATTCCACCCACCTAAGCTGGAGAGGCCAGCAGAGACCAGGGATGCTGCCTCTTTTCCCTTCCCCCACCCGTGTGTACCTTTCCTTGTTCCCCTTACAGAGAGGAGAGAACCCACGTGACTGGCCAGCAGCTTTCCCTGGCCTCCTTGGCTGGGATTACCTGGAAGGCCAGAGTGCCTGGGAGGGAGGGGCGTGACCAGACCCCTTAGGGGAGGGGGCGTGGCTAGGCACTGAGGCTGGGGAGGGGCGTG
>NC_058133.1:522939961-523000014 GCF_016433145.1 Gracilinanus agilis
TGTATCTTATTTACCTTTTCATGTTTCTCTCGATTTTTGTGGTTGGATATCAAACTTTCCATTTAGCCCTGGTCTTTTCTGTGCAAATACCTGGAATTCTTCAATTTTGTTGAATGCCCATACTTTCCCCTGGAAATATATAGTCAATTTTGATGGGTAGTTGATCCGTGGTTGCAGGCCCAGCTCTCTTGCCTTTCTGAATATTGTATTCCACGCCTTGCGGTCTTTTAGCATTGAGGCTGCCAGATCCTGTGTGATCCTGATTGGTGCTCCTTGATATTTGAATTGTTTCTTTCTGGCTTCTTGTAAGATTTTTTCTTTTGCTTGGAAACTCTTGAATTTTGCAATGATATTTCTTGGTGTTTTCCTTTCTTGATCGAATACCGCAGGTGTTCTATGAATCCTTTCAATGTCTATATTGTCCTCTTGTTGTAGGACTTCAGGGAAATTTTGCTGAATTATTTCTGTTAGTATGGAGTCCAGGTTTCTATTAATTTCTGGTTTTTCTGGAAGACCAATTATTCTCAAATTGTCTCTTCTAGACCGGTTTTCTTGGTCTGTCACTCTCTCATTGAGATATTTCATGTTTCCTTCTATTTTTTCAGTCTTTTGGCTTTGTTTTATTTGTTCTTGTTGTCTTGAGAGATCATTAGTTTCTACTTGCTCAATTCTAGCCTTAGGGATTGATTTTCAGCTATAATCTTTCGGTTTTCGGCCATAATCTTCTGGTTTTCGGCCATAATCTTCTGGTTTTCGGCCATAATCTTCTGGTATTCCTTTTCAATCTGGTCATTTCTGGTGTTCAATTTCTGAGCCTCACTTTCCAATTGCATGATTCTACCTTTTAAACAGTTATTTTCTTGCCAGATCTCTTCCATTTTCCTCAAAATCTCAGTTTTGAACTCTTCCATAGCTTGTGAGGAGTTTTCCTTATTTGAGGAGGGTGCGTTGCTTGTTTGTTCTCCTCCTCTGTTTGCTCGGTTGTCTGGATTTTCTCTGTGTAAAAGCTGTCGAGTGTTAAAGACTTCTTTTTCTTGTTGTTATTCTTTCTCTTCTGAACTTCCTGAGACTGAGTAGCCATTGTTAGCCCAGCAGCTTCTCAGATTTATCCTCGCGCTCAGTGTCTGTCCGCGGTCTATTGGCTCCTGAGGTCTGAGTTCTGGTTTTTTCCAAGGTCAAGCCCCCTGGTGGACCCCCTTGCTTGATCCTCTGCCAGAGGTTCCTTTACAAGTCTCAGGGCGCTGCTTCCACAGTCGTATACCCATCCACACTGGTTCCCCACTTAGGCTTTAGTTCCTGGCTGTGTCTGTCTCCACCCACACCTCCGCCGTGCCTGCGCTCTCAGCCCGCGCTCTGCGTCCCCTCTCTGCTCCCGTGCTCAGATTTCGCGTGCGTTTTTTGGCTTACTGGGGTCCTAAATCTTGCTGCTCTCAGGAACAGGCCCCGGAGCTGCCAATGATTCGATGGGTGCCCCAAACTTGCTCTATTTCTTTTTAGCTGGCTTCAGCGCTTTAGATGTTGTGTGTGGAGGGGGTGGGGTGGGGTGGTTGCTCAGCCTGCGATTTGGTGAGCGCTGTTTCACCCCTTTATAACATGGAAATGCCTCGATTCCACGTACCTTCCACGCTGTGCCCTGTTGTGGGGTTCCTCCGTTCGTCTGGACTTGTTTTTATGTCCCCTTGAGGAGTTTTGTGTGTTTTTCGGTCAGGAGAGGTTAAGAGCTGCTTCTTACTCTGCCGCCATCTTAACCCGGAACCGAGGCTGAATTTTTGAATGAGGTCTTGACTTCATTGAGGACTTGATGTGTGTATAACGAAACCATGCATCTTTTCCTTTGATTTTTACAGATGTAGCTGTAACTAGGATTATTTCATGTGGACCGTACCATTTTGGTTCTAACACCGATCTTCTTGTGAAATTTTTGATATAGATTTTATCTCCGGGCTTGTAATCATGTAGACTAAGATCTAGTGGAACTTTGTTGTATTAATGATAATTTCTGCAATTCTTCTAATCTTTCTTTCAATAAGGTGATATACTCATAGATTTTACACTCAATTCCTAGATGTGATAGGTAATTAGTGTCGTGTTGTGCTTTCCCAACCCACAGTTGTTGTCTGTACAATAGTTCAAATGGTCATAAGTATGTTTCACTATTGGATTGACTTCTCAAATAGAAAAGCCCCATGGGGTTAGACTTCTGGCCATTTGAGATGACTTTGTATGCAAAGCTTCCCAATCATCATTTTAAGAGTCTGATTCATGCGTTCTATGGTTCCCGACAACTGAGGTCTATAGAGAAAATTTGAATGTCTCTTAATTCCTAGTACCTGGTAGACTTGCTTAAGAATAGAATTTGCAAAATGACTACCAGAGTCAGATGAAATAACAGCAGGAATAGAGAATCTTGGAATTATTTCCCTCAATAGGATCTTTGCTATGAATGCCGCATTATTTTTCCTTGCTGGGAATACTTCTGGCCATTTGGTTAGTGTATCTGGGCATGTGACATAATCTATTTGTAAGCACTTGAAACGTGTGAGTGCCAATGACTTTCCCTCATAAGCCTTTGTCTTCATTATGTCTTGACTGTATTGCAGGCACACTCTGAAATTTTCACACACTCATTTTGCTTCTGTTGTCATGCCCAACGTGATCCAGCTCTTGTGAATTATATCGACTATTCTCAAAACTCCATAATGGCCTCTTCTATGAATTGCTGCATAAGCTGTGTGGTGCAGTAATTTCGGCAAAAATGGTTTTCCAGAGATAGACATCCATACTCCATTTACTAGATTGGCTCCAAGGTTTTCTTGCCAATATTTCACTTCCTTTTGTGAATAAGCTTCTTGCAACTGGTCTCTATCTACTAAGGATAAGTGGAATATAGTTTTAGGTTCAAATCTAGCTGCAAACTTTGCACTGATGTCTGCCCTGTAGTTGCCCAATTGTACTGGTCTCATGAGCTTTTGGCGTGTTCAGCAGTGTATCACAGACAACTTTGATGGTAACTGTATGGCATTCAATAATTCACTTATTAGTTTCCCATATGCTATTGCTTTCCCATTTGAATTGATGAGCTCTCTATTTCTCCAGATTTCCCCTGATGCATGGACAACACCAAAGGCATATTTAGAATAAATAAAAATGTTCACAGCTTTACCTTCAGCAATCTGGAGAGAGCATATTAATGCAAAAATTTCTGCACTAGGGGGCAGCTGGGTAGCTCAGTGGAGTGAGAGTCAGGCCTAGAGACAGGAGGTACTAGGTTCAAACCCGGCCTCAGCCACTTCCCAGCTGTGTGACCCTGGGCAAGTCACTTGACCCCCATTGCCCACCCTTACCAATCTTCCACCTATGAGACAATACACCGAAGTACAAGGGTTTAAAAAAAAATTTCTGCATTAACATCAGTGTGATTAATGGTAGATTAAACTTATGTCAGTCCAAAAAGTTTTTACCACTCTCAGTTAAGCATTTAGGTGAACTGATGATTCTGATTAGCTAAGAAAGTTTTAAATTGCACTTCTGTACCTCATGAGGTACACAGTTCAGAATCATTGCTTTTTCTGTCTGAATAAATTTTTTTTAAATTGCATTTAGAATCCTTGGTAATTTTGATTAAATATAAATCTCAATATTTAACCTGTTGATAGAATTTGGTGGTGGAATCAAATGTGTCCCCCCTTTTTGTCTTTATGATTTCTGTGTTCCCTTTCTTATGGCCAGTAAGAAATGGAAGAAGAAATGTAGACAAATTATCTTGTTGATTCTCACCTTAATGAGAGCCGAGAATATGGTTTCTTTTAATCCATTAAATTCTTTTAGAGTTTAAAACACTCGGAAATCCATTAGAGATGTTATTTTTCTGAATTTCTCAAATTCCTCTGTCTGTCTTTCCCATTCCTTCTGAAAATGAGAAAGAAAGATTTATTTTCTCCAAAATTCCATTGTGATCACAGACAAACAAAACCATAAAACTTAAATTACAAACAGATCATAGACACGTAAACACAACATATAGACACACAGACTGATCAAAGACATATTTCCTGGGCATTTCACGCTTCTCTAACAAGTATAAGACATCCTGTCCACAGATCACTAAATCACATCTTTCATTTCTAAAGAAATCTGGAGAAAAAGAAAGTTTATTAGTCAGAAAAAACAGTTAATTCTAGCAAGGAACTGGCTAAGCTAGGATGAATTCTTGGATTAAATTTAGTCATAGGAGGGGGCTGGTTAGCTCAGTTGGTTAGAGCGGTGCTAATAATGCCAAGGTCACAGGTTCGATACCCATATGGGCCACTTACCTCCATAAAGTCTCCACCAAAGTTAAAGTGTTTGGAGAAGCAGGACCATATAAAGCACAAGCTCTCTTAATTTCTTTTAACACTTTGTAGGGAAGAGGCTCCTATGTGGGAGCTACTTCATCATCATACAATTCATCTGCTCTAAAAATAACTGGGAAACAGAATGATGTGTCTCCTTCCTTCTGATCATTTGTAATGCTCCCTTAAACCCTATATTCTGGAGCTGTGGCTGTGGAGCTGGAGCTCCAAGCGGCAGAGGCTCCTCTGTTTTTATTCCTCTTTCCTCTTTTGAAAGGAGATTTTTAAGTGGAGGAGGGTCTGCTGCTTGTGGCTTTTTCATTTGGATTTTAAAGCTCTGGTTTGATTTACAATGAGTCTTTTCCTCCTCCTCTGATTCTAACATTGAAACCCTAAAGATTTCATTCTCTGCATTTTGACCAGATAACAAAGTTGTTTTTTCAGCAGATGAAATTTTTACTGGCACTTGTTCTAGTCCATGCTCAATATAAGTTTTCAAATCATTGCCAACCTTTTGCCATAAGGGAATCCATGGGCTACAAATTTGAATAAAATGGGATTTAGTAAGCTGTTTTTTTACCTATTGTAACTCCCTGATTTTGGAGGGTGTATTTAATTATATCCACAAAGAAACTTCTCTCCTTTGATTCACCGTGCCACATGGTTTTCTGTTTGTCTTAAGTTGTAAAGATAAAAGGTCAAAGATACTCACCTCTAATCCCCTCACATTCTCCTCTCCATGAGCCAGCTGCTAAGCCAGTGGATGAGTATCCTAGCCACCTGAATTTGGGAAGCACTTTGGCTGGGAAGGAAGGGTATTTGCACTGCTCAGAAAGTCCCCATGTTAGGCGCCATCATATAGAGAATCGCCTTTATGTTTCTGGGGGTACTGAGTGGTGTTTAGTGGCATTGAAATAGTATAGAGAAAGAGCACTGAGAAAAGCCAGACTATTGGTTAGTTCATAACTGCTCCAATTTTCCATGGAGTCTTGAGTTTAATATATACTGATTTCACACAAAGAGCACAGAGAAAGAATTACAGCTGTGAAGGGGTTACAAATTATACAAAAACCCATTAGAGTCTAAGAAGTAGAGAGATAGGTCCAGGGTCAAAGGCCAAATTCCAACCACCAATTAGCAGGAGGTTAATTCAAGGAGCAGATATCTATTTCATAGAGATCCTAAATAATTGAGTCCTGTAGTCTTGATTTACAGGATTGCACCTGGTCAGATAAAGTCTTATCTAGATTTATCTAGTTTTGACCTTGATTATCTAAGTAATATTTTTTGGAGTTGTTATGTTGAATCTCTGGGAGCTTAAAGATCACCTTTGATTGACAAATAAGTCAGTTGGATGGAATGTTCCCAGGGAAGTCATGCAAGAGGCAGGAGGAGGGCAGTTGAGAATCCTGAAGGGATTCTGGGTCTTTGACCTGTGCTGAGGCTGGAGATCGGTGGATCCTGGTCTTGGAGTGAGAGGGTGCAAACATCTCTCTGCAAACTCTTCCTGTACTTGAGATACCGTTCCAACCTGTACCTGACCACCAACTTGGTGTCTACTGCCCCTAGATATTAGGAGTTTCATCATCTAGATATCTAGGTTTCCCAGGGCCCAGGAGGGATCCAGGAAGTGGGCAGGAGACGAAGAAGATGGTGGAAAGGGTGGAAATAACTCAACTGTAAGGCTGAAGATCTATTGAAGAAGAAGTCAAAGATATCCCAGTAGTTTACCTACTCTGGTTTAGTCCTGGCCAGGCTGAACCAGAGGAAAGCCATATTGATTCTTCATCTGCTAGCAGTTGAGATTTCATTAGTAACCATTAGAATAGGGTCTCCTATACCACAGTCCTTTACCCTTATCCTTCCTGTTTAATATAAAGTTTAAAGTACCTTCCTAAAGCAGTTTCCAAGCTTGTTTTGGGAAGGGAGAAATCGCAGTCAGAATACAAGGCATTATCCTAGCTAAAGAGCCCAAATCAACATATCAATTAACCCCAGGTGGGTCCTGAAGGGATATACCTCTTAGACCTGAAGGATCCTGCCTGGGCAACTGTTATAAGGGAGAAGGGTCATCTTATTTCTCTCTGTACATCAATTTACCATCTCAAATAGATCAAGAGACCTCCCATAATTACAACAGAATTCAGGCTTCTTAATTATCAAGGAGAGAAATTTTTAACTCTGTACTTGTGGGTTTGCTAGGAACTTAAAGCTTTTCAATAAGTCTATAATGTTTTTCCAATAAGAAAAGGTATGGATCATAAAAGGGGTCAAAAGAGAAGTCTCAGATTTTTATCTGTTTGAGACTCTGTTTCTCTTATTGACCTCCTACAGTTAGGGTTGTAATAATAATAATGAACTGGAGGAATTCCATGTGAACTAGAACAACCCCAGGAATCGATGCAGAGCGAAAGGAGCAGAACCAGGAGAACATTGTACACAGAGACAGATACACTGTGGTAAAATCAAATGTAATGGACTTCTCTACTAACAGCAATGCAATGATCTAAGACATTTCTGAGGGACCTATGAGAAAGAACACTATCCACATCCAGAGAACTATGGAAGTAGAAAAACAACTGCTTCATCACATGGCTCAATGGGGATAGGATTGGGGATGTAGACTCTAAAAGATCACTCTGATGCAAATATCAATAATATGGAAATAGGTCTTGATCAATGACACCTGTAAAACTAGTATAATTTTACGTCGGCTATGGGAGAGGTGATGGAAGGAGGGGAGGAAAAGAACCTGAATAATATAAACATGGAAAAATTTTCTTAATCAATAAAAATATGTTAATAATAATAATAAAGTTAAAGTAAATGGAAAAAAATAAGAATTTTTGGCATGTTGTCTGCTCCGCCAGCTGGGGAAGTCCATGACAGCAGGGGATGTCCACTGCATCCCTTTATTTCCCCTATATCTTATTCCAGGACCTGGCACAGAGCAAGCACTTATACATGTTTCTGGATAATAAAGAGCTCAGAGTAAATGAACTCAGCCCTTCTGGTGCCTGCAGGAGATTTATAGGCCCTTCGATCCCAAAAAATGATCTCATAGAGAGTCACAGCTTGATCCCCTGAAGGGACCTGATAAGAAATAGAGTCCAACAGCCTTATCTTACAGATGGGGAAACTGAGGCTCAGGGATGCAGTGACTTGGCCATGGATCCCCTGCTAAAACCTATGAAAAAGAATTCTGAGTCAGGTTCTCCTGCCCCCAAATCCAGCTCTGGCTTCACCAGAGCACACAGAAGCCTCTGGTCACCCCAGGTCTCACATATCTCTTATCCCCTCACTCACCTGGGCAGCAGCTCCTCAGGCCTTCTTCTTCCTCAGCATCCATGGAACTTCCCTCTGCTCCAAATAAGAGAGCACATCTGGGGAAGATGGAAGCCCCGAGCATGGGGAATAATCAGGGAGGAGTATAGAGAGAAGCTTGTAATTGAGTTCCTTTGAGGGAAAGGTGGGGGAGTCCAGTGACTCCACTCAGAGACTCTGTCCATGGGGTTCCCACAGGAGTCTGCCCTCCCCTTCAGTGTTTGTCATGCAGGAGTCCAGGGTATGATGTGCTAGTTACCCTGCTGGAGGACCTGGAATAAGCAACAGCCTCCTCCCGCTCTATCCTATTCTGGTCAGTCTGGCAGAAACTCCTCAACTCCCAAACTAGGTGTGAGGGTCATTGTTCTGGAGCAGTCTGAAGCTCCAGACCCAGGGACCTCAAGGAATCAGCTTTTGTCCCATCACCCTGCCTGCTCCTCCCTCCCTGACACCTCTATGAACCTCAAGGACTGTATTCTGGGGGAATCTCTACCTCTTCTCCTGGGGAACTCGGCAATCCTCATTGGGCCAATGCTGTCTCTTAGCCAGTCCATTTGTCCTGACAATGACAGAGAGGGGCAACTAGGGTTATGGGGAGTCCTGGAGGAGTCTCCACAGCATTTAGTGTGGGGAGAGGAAGGGAGAGAAGGTCAGGGAACCAGTCTGGAACCACAACAATTGGTTCTGGTGAATTTTTTTGTACAGAAGGCTCAATTCAGTCAATAGTTTTTTTTTTTCTATTATCTGGCTACTAGACGGTGAGTGGACAGGAACCTGAGCTGAGAGGCAGGAAGGTCTCAGTTTAAACTTTATCCCCAAGCAGCTTCTATATGTGTGCCTCAGATCAAGCCACTTAATTGATTCTCTATTTCCTCAACTATAAAATGGGGATAATAGTGTCACCAAATTTGGAAGATGAAGGTGAGGAAGAAGAGCTATAGCTTTACAAAGAAAACCCTTGGCAGACACTTGGCCAAGAGCAGGTCATTATAAAGGCTTATTCCCTTCCCTCCCTTTTTCATTAAGCTCTGCTCCAGGCTTAGGGCAATAGGAGGGGAGACTAAGGACAACCCTGCTCTGCTGGGGACACCTAGGAGGTATGAACTAGAGAAAAATATCCCAAATAGTAGATCCACTCTAGAGAGGAAGAGGGTGGATGGGAAACCCACCTTAATAGTTTTCCCAGATGGGTTTGGGAGACACAATACTGGGCCAGGGAGAGACAACACAGAATCAGCTCTCAAATTATTTCAGCCTCTGAGATTATTCCACACGGATTTGAGCTTGGACTTTAGGAGCACCAAAGGGAACCCCCTAAGGTCCCATCACACAATACAAAGTCCTTTTTTTTTAAAAACCCTTAACTTCTGTGTATTGGCTCCTTGGTGGAAGAGTGGTAAGGGTGGGCAATGGGGGTCAAGTGACTTACCCCACACAGCTGGAAAGTGTCTGAGGCTGGATTTGAACCTAGGACCCCCCATCTCTAGGCCTGATTCTCAATCCACTGAGCTATAAAGTCAATTTTTTTCAGGTGCTGTTACAGGAGCACACACTGTTACAGGAGCATGCACTGTGTGCATTGTATGGCTCTCACAAAATTACATTTTAAAAAATGTGACGTTTATGGCTCTCACAGTCAAAAAGGCTGCCCCCTGCAAAGATCTTTTACAGGAGAACCAGGCAGCAGGAGGGCTCTGGCTCTGAGACTCAGCATAGAAGCCCTCATCCCTTCCTCATGACTGAAAACTGCTCCTAACCCTGCCTGCTGCTGAGAATGATATTCCCTTGGATAGCAGACTCGGGCAGCAGGGAGAGGCCCCTTACCCACAGAGAGCAGGTTCCGGGCATTCTCCAGCATCACCTCCTTGTACAGCTCCTTCTGGGGAGGGGACAAGAGGCACCACTCCTCCCATGTGAAGTCCACAGCCACATCCTTGAATCTCACCACCTCCTAGAGCAGCCCAAGGCAGAGCACAGAGGGCTGAAAGTTACATCACAATGAAGAGCCCACCTCTGGTCAGTTACAGGAGGAAACTGACACACAGAGAAGGGAGGGGCCCAAAGGTCCTTTGTCAGTGTCAGAGTCAGCACTAGATGCTGAGTCTGTAAGAGCCTGATGGAGGTCTGAGAGAAGCAGCTCTAGGATGCTCTGGAACAATGCTGAGGAGTTTCTATCTATTGTGTGAAGGGAAATGTCATGGGGACCTCCATTGTAACTTTGATCCCAAGGGCCCCAGCAGTGGGAGGAAGGTATCACAGAGTCACATGTCTGCTACCTTGCCCTGGAGAGTCAGTGTCAGTGTGAGTGTCTGAGCATCATCACAGTTGGTTTGGTTGAGAGGGAAAGAGGAAGTGAGCTCTTAGGTTGTCAGAGCAGACTGGAAATCAGTTATGAGGTGAAAATTCTATTGAGGTCTCCACTGGTTGGTTGGGAGCTGAAAGTTCCAAACCAATCAGGAAAGACTTCTCCCTTCCCTAGGTTATTGATAAAGCTCTGTGTGTTGTCAAAATGCTATAATTCTTTAAAGCAGGGGTTGGTAACCTTTTTGGCCGTGAGAGCCATAAACGTCACATTTTTTAAAATGTAATTTTGTGAGAGCCATACAGTGCTGCTCCTGTAACAGCGCCTGAAAAAAATTGACTTTATGGCTCCTGCAGAAAGAGCCATACATTGCCGACCCCTGCTTTAAAGGATCTCAGGGAAAGGGTTTTTGCTCATTTTTCCTATTGTTTCTTTTATTTACTCTCCTATTTGTTGGTTTATTGTTAGTGTTGTTAAAGAATTGTTGTGTTTACTCTGTATTAGCCAATCCATTGTGGCTAATTACAATAATACCACTATAATAGCACCAAGTTTGTTGTACAAATACTTAATGGTATAATAATGGAAGATCTTATTGATTATGTTGTGTATGGTATGTGGCAAGTAATATTGTTTGTTCCCTACCTGATATTTAAGTGTATACCCAAAAAGCATATGTAGAGTCAGATATCCTGAAATGGAAGGATAAATTTGGAGCAAGGGAAGAACATGGTGTAGCAATCCAGATATACATTAATTATGATATTATTTGAAGAATGCTCAAAAACTGACTCTTGTATTGCTTATGATTGATTTCTGTAACCTTGAGTTAAATTGAACCTCAACCTTGCCAAATTCCTAGCCCTTCCCTAAGACTACACTTCAGAAGATTGGTCAGTTATCTCAATCTCCTTATTTTACTTAAAATAATCAATTAACAGACACCTTAGGCCATATCAAACTCCTAATCTGGGTATTGTCTTAGTATCGGGTAGTTTATATCTTATGATGATTACCTCATAGTGTTAATGTATCAGACCACTTGGTTCTCCCCTTCCCCCTATGTGATTGTAACCCCAATAAAAGTAGCAATATGACAGTTAAGGATTAACCTCTAGAATGGAGGATTGACCACTAGAGCTTACTTGCTGTCTGACTACCTTTTTCCAGAACTTTCTTTGTCTATGTGTCTTTATTCTCACCTTATGTTCTCTTTCCATTAGTCCTTAACCCGTAACCCATTTTCACTCAGTCCCTTGTTCCTCTTTCTGAGTGTCCTACCCACTAGTAATTTTCGTGGAGCTATTGGACGGCTTCACATGGGATATGGATTATTGATACAGGAAGACCAATGTTACCATAACACTTGTATACCTATTTGTGTCAAGCTATCCACACAAAAGGTCATTTTGGTACACAAGCTATTGTAGATTTCATCAAGAAGCAATGGGTTGCACCAGGAATAAGTATTGTTGCAAATAAGATCTGTAATAGTTGTTAAGTCTGCCAAAAATTTAATCAAAGTGCATTCAGAAAGAAAGGTTTGCCAATTTCCCCAGCAGTTTTTGTCAAATAGTGGGGTTTTGTCTCAAAAGTTGAGCTCTTTGGGTTTATCATAGACTGTTTTGCTGAAGTCACTTACCCTAAGTCTATTCCACTGATCCTCCCTTCTGTCTCTTAGGCAGTACCATATTGTTTTGATGACTACTGTTTACAGTTTATTTACAGATGTATACAGTTTAAATCTTGTACTACTAGGCCATGTTCTTTCACATTTTTTCCCATTATTTCCCTTGATATTCTTGGTCTTTTGTTCTTCCAAATGAACTTTGTTATAGTTTTTTCTAATTCAGTAAAAAAGTTCTTGGTAATTTCATAGATATAGAACTAAATAAGTAAAGTAATTTGAGTAGGATTGGAAAACAGTATGGGAGAGATTAGGTTTAGTTCAACATCTCAAACCCTATACCAAGATAAACTCAGAATGGGTGAATGACTTGAATATAAAGAAGGAAACTATAAGTAAATTAGGTGAACACAGAATAGTATACTTGTCAGATCTCTGGGAAAGGAAAGATTTTAAAACCAAGCAAGAGTTAGAAAAAATACAAAATGCAAAATAAATAATTTTGATTACATTAAATTAAAAAGGGTTTCTACAAACAAAACCAATGCAACCAAAATTAGAAGGGAAGCAACAAATTGGGAAAACATCTTTATAACAAAAACCTCCGACAAAGGTCTAATTACTCAAATATACAAGGAGCTAAATCAATTGTATAAAAAATCAAGCCATTCCCCAATTGATAAATGGGCAAGGGACATGAATAGGCAATTTTAAGATAAAGATTGGAAGTCTTGGAGAGAAATAGAGTCTTCGATAGATATTTTATCTGGATCCCATTATAAATCATTGGCAAGTAAAACTGTGTGTGTGATTTTTTTCTGCACTACATGTCAGAACGCAGATGGAATGGGTTATCTAAGGTAAAAATCTGAGAATCCTCTTTTTACTCCTTTTCTTATTGGAAAAACATTTTAGTCTCAGTGGAAAGATTTAAGTTCTTAGCAAACAAGCAGTTGCTGGGTTAACAATTTCTCCAAGAAAATCAAGATGCCTGAACTCTAAAAATATTCCTAAGACAGCCAAGGCCAGAGCTAGACAAAATTTTATCCAACCAGGTCCAGTCCTCCCAATAAAAAGTACAAGACTCAATTCATTTATGATATCCATAGAATATTCCCAGAATTGGCTTGCTGATATCCAGGTGGCTAGAATTTGGCCTTGGACCCCATTCTATCTCTACTTTGAAGCCTCAAACAGTTTTCTTTTGTATAATTTGTAACCTCTACATAGCGGTAAAGTTTTCTTTGTGTTCTTTGTGTGAAATTAGTATATAATAAACTCTAGACTCCATGTCAAGTTGGATCAGTTATGAGCTAACCATTAGTCTGATTGTTCTCAATTCTCTATTTCTGTACTATTTCAATTTGACACCATTAAATGCCACTCAGTATCCCTGGTAATATAGAGCTGGACCTCTATAGGGGGTTGATGGCATTCTGCGCAAAGAGAGCAAAGACTTGATCATGTGCGAGACTCGAGGTTACGGCACTTAACATATGTTAAGATGCAGGACACCTTGTACTACACTCTATATCAAGCACATAATATTAATTGTTCTGGCCCCATTATCCCAGAAAGTGAAGAAAAGGATTAAACTAGGGAATGCTATTTCCCATTTGTTTTGAAATCTAGTCTTCTTTTTTTTTTATTTTCTTACATGATGTGACAACTTACTGTAGTCCAGACTGCTAAATTGGATTAGTGAGTGATTGTCATTGCAAAGCTTATGGACATGAATCGCTATAAGAACTTGTTGTGATTTGTGAATTTTTCCTTTTCTCTAGATTTTTTTCACATTTTTTGATATTTTATATTTCACTCAGAAGTTATTTTTTTAATTTCTTTGGATTCTTTGATATTTTTGATAATTGAGTCATATGCCTTATGACTCGACAATGTATTCCTGTGTGATTCCTATGTATATCCCTGTATCCTCCTAAGGGGGGGAAATGTCTTATTATTCTCCTCAAGGGAGACCATGTTATTGTTGTGAACTTTGATTTGAATTTGAGCCTAATTTAGAACAAGAGACTACCTCCCGGAATCCAGAAGGTGCCATGAAGATGCCTACAGAAACCACATGCAGCACCAGAAGATCCAGAGTGAACTTTGGAGGGGTTGAAAGTATTTGTTTTGAATGTACACTCTTATGCCAAATGGGACTGCCTCCTAACTGGCAATGTACCTAACATTAATTTTGTTCTTTTTCTCTTTTACTTCCCTTTTATCCCCAAATTATTGTAAGTTTTAATTTGATTATGTTTCCATGATCCTTTGGGGAGACTAGTCATTCTCCCCTGTGATCCTTTGGGGAGACTACCTCCCCAAAGGATCACAGGGGAGAATGTATAGTTAGAAATATCTTGTACCTTTAAAACTACATAACCCTGGGGGCAGCTGGGTAGCTCAGTGGAGTGAGAGTCAGGCCTAGAGACAGGAGGTCCTAGGTTCAAACCCGGCCTCAGCCACTTCCCAGCTGTGTGACCCTGGGCAAGTCACTTGACCCCCATTGCCCACCCTTACCAATCTTCCACCTATGAGACAATACCCAAAGTACAAGGGTTTAAAAAAAAACTACATAACCCAGAATACTTTTCCCTTTTGTTTATGTTTGTATGGTTATGTTGTTTTATATAGTTTCAGTTTCTCCTCCCCCTCACTCTCTTTTTCCACGTGAGTGGTTTAATTGAGCACCCTCTAGTATGGATAATAAACCTTATAAATATTAAACTTGGAGATATAGGATATTAAACTTTTAAAACCTACAAAATAACGTAATTAAAACAAATGGAAATGTAATTAATGTTAATGAATGTGGAGAAGAAGAAAATTGAGATGTAAAAATAGTTGAAAATTCTAAAGATTGTGATCACATATCCAACAAATCTTTGCCCAGTTTTCTCTAGACTGGTCTAGCTCTGCCTTCACTTCCCCTCTTACAGATCTTCATTTCAAAGTGAATTTTCTTGGTGATTTTCAATCACATTATTCATTAGAGCACTGAAGGAAGCTGCCTTGGACTCAAACACCAGATCTTTTTAAACATCAGGAGGGTGTTTGTAAAACTTCACTGATATTCTATTTTGAACTCCACTTGAAGCCTTTCCTGGTCTCCCTAGCTGTTAGTTCATTCATCCTCCAGAATGCTTTCAATTGATTTTGTATATAGAGGGAAGCATGACACAGGGAACCAGTGTCATGGCTCGTGCCAGGGAGACATGGGCTCAAGTCCCATTTCTGATACATGCTACTGTGTGACCTTGAGCAAGTCACATAACTTTTTAGTGTCTCAAACACCTCTCTCAGACCTTAATTTACATACATAGAAAGTGCCTATTTGGACTAGTAGAAGGACTTTCCTCAACTGGGAGTTCTCTAAACTAACAAAATCATAGGTACAGTTTCTATTCCTATAGTCTGTTTTATATCCCTATGCATATATACATTATCTTGTCTATTAAAATCCAAACACAGATTGAAACTTACCATTCTTCACTTTATTACCTCCATGAATTTTTCTCTAAAGTAATCTCTTGTTTCACAACATTGCAAACAGGGGGAAATGTACTATATGATAATATATGTACAACTTATATTATATTACCTGTCTTATTAGGGAGGAAGATGGGAAGAAACAGAAAAAAAGAATGAAACGGATTTTTGGACATAGCTAATGTGACAATTTGTTTCTCTTGGATAAGCATATTTATTATAATTTAGTACATATTTATAACAAATCATATATACTATATTATTATTATTATGTTACAAATTATGTAGTTATATATAAAAATAAAAATAAACAGTAACTCCCCCCAAAAAAAGAATTCAATTTCACTGAAGACAAGAACTACTCCATCTTTGTCTTTACATCCCCAGTGCCTAGCAAAGTGCCTAGCATAAGCAAATATTTAATCAATGCAAGTTAATCAATTTCTCTGTCATGCCATAGAGGTGACTCTGGCTCCAAAGGCTAATCTCAATAAAGAACAAGCCCCAGTAAATCTGGAAAGGTTGTGAGCATTCAAAGCTCAAGGATGTACAGCATATGTGCTATCTGAGAGCCAGACAGGCCAAGTGCAGAGAAGCTCACCATTAGGATGCTGTTGGACACTTTTGACCAGTTTGACTCATGAAAACCATCTCTTGCGGAACACAAGCCTTAATATCTGCATTGGTAGAGGGAATATCCACATCGATGAAATATCTGATTGGTTAGTCAAGAAGTCTATTAATGTTTACACTATTGAGTGTGCCATGTATCTCCTGAGATGGTTGTAAACACCTTCTCCAACTTTGGCTTCCTTGAAATCCTTTAGTAGTATCCCAATTCAGACCATCCCAAACAAGTGTCCATTAGCGACTTCTTATGGATGAGACATTGTGCTAGGCATAGAGATATAGAGACAAAAATGGCCTACTATTCACCTACAAGGCAAGCTGACATTCTATGAGTTAGGACAGTCAGTTCATAAATCAAGTGACAGACATTCATTAAACACTCTCCATGTACTGGGGGCTGGGAATCCAAAGACAAAAGTTCAGAATCCTCAAGAGCAGCAGAAATAGCAGCTTCTCATCAGGAGAAAGATGTAAGGAGTCCATCAAGGTTTTCTCCCCTTAACCATTAGCAACAGTACCCTCATCCTCTCTTTCCCTTACACAGAGGGCTAGCAGCAGCTCTCTTTGTATTTCTCTTGTCCAGGAGAGCTTGTATGCCAAGGTGACAATGCCCTGGAAGGGAATGAGAGCCAGGAGTCTGAATTCCCATTGCCTGCAAGGTGGGAGGGTGAGGGGCAGGGAAGATAGTCTCTGTTCAGTCAGAAGATTGGAAACAGGAGAAAGGTATGAGATAATTCCATCTCCTTTGCCATCAAAACAAACATTTTTATGCAGTGATCAAAACAGCTATTTTTGTTGGAAGGCATTTGCTTTCATATAGGGGACCAGCCTCTACATGCAAAATGAGGGTTCTGAGTGGCGTTTACGGCGTCGGATTGATAAGACAGGAAAAAGAAAAATGAGAACAACCAGACTAGTGGTTAGCCATGTCTAAAGAATACAGATGCAAAGACAAATGGTCAAATTCCAAACCCCAATTCAGCAGGGTATAATTCCGGGAGAGGAAATATCCTATGGAGATGCTCATCAATTGAAATCTGCATTCAGACTAAAGACTCAGGTTTTAATCTGAGTATGGAATCAGCGTTTGTTTAAGATTTAGGCTTCTTCAATTATCAAGGGAGGAAATTATCAATTCAATAGAAGCTGGTCTGCCACTTCAAAGCTCTCCAATAAGAATTGTAAAAAAGGTGGGGATCAAAGACTGAGTCAAAAGAGGAGCCTCAGATTTTTATCTTAGATGGCCCATTCAGTCTGCATCCTGACATGCAGTGCAGAAAAATCATACACACAGTTTTACTTGCCGATGATTTTGTAATGGGATCCAGATAAAATATCTGTTACAGACTCTGTTTCTCTAAATGACTCCTAATAGCCTTCTTGGAGGGATCAAGTTGATTTTGGATTAACCTACCTGCTGGTACCAGAGCTTTTCGGGGCTCAGGTGACCAGGACCAAACACAAAGACTGCCTCAGCCTGGATTGGTCATGTAGGGAATCCAGATAACAGGCCCTAAATTTGATCCTATTTCTCCAAAGGTTTTAATACATAGAACGGCTTCCCACACTTTCAGTTTATGCAGAAAGCTTGGTGGCTACCACACCCACAAAATGTTCACTGAGCAAATGTCAAAACAAAACAAAAACATACACTTGTTCAAAAAACCCTAGTGGGCTGGGCTGTTGAGATGACAACTGCAAATAAAATTGAATATGAAAATGTACATTTAAAAAATGTAGCTTGTGGAGACATGGCTTATGACCCTGCTGTTTTTGCTTGCCTTTGTCCTACTTCAGGAATGAAGGAGAGGAACATCTGCACAACCCCAAACTTTAACTTTACCTGTTTTGCTGTTTTGTATGAGAACAACCTGCCAGGCTTCCTCAACTCTCTTCATCCCAGAAAGGAGTTTAGGGCAAAGAAAAAAAGTCAACCTCAATTCCCATTTGGGGGCCATTGTGCATCAGGATGAACCTGTGTATGTTTCCCAGGCTATCTCTGTGCCCTCATTCTCCTTTATAGATGTTATGCAAGCCCCTAGGGAATGGGGTTCCAATGACAAGAATGGGAAGCACATCAAAGATGACAGTGATGGTCCCTTTGGACCATCATTGAGACATTTAAGAAAAATGAGACTGGGAATGACATCTACAAAAGTGTCCCAAAGTTGGATGCTGATGACATCAAATTATAGAGACGTGAGGAGAGCATGTTCCTAATGAACCAACTAGGATCCCCAAGCTTTCAGGGAAGACTTGAGCAGGGGGTGTCCTCCATCAGGGAAGAGGTGATAATGGAAAGTATATGGACATCTCACCACTGAACATCACACTGTCTTTACAGTCCCTAAGGCAACAAGCTCCACTGATGGGACCATCTTGCAAAACCACTCCAAATAATGCCCTTCAGTACTTACTCACAGACTTCCAGATTAAGATGAATGCAATGTAGAGGCAGGGAGCCTCAAAATACAGAGTGCCTCAAAAGGACAAAAAAAAATCAAGTTCAGGTGAATGAAGGGGCTCCACAATAGGGCGCAGCATTGAAGGTATGTGGGATTTGGGCATTTCCATGTTATAAGGGGACGAAATAGCTCCCACCAAAATGCCAGCTGATCAACACTCCCCCACCCCACCTACAGTGCCAGAGTCAGAGTCAACATGCCAAAATCAGAGTGAAGACAGAGCAGTGTCTAGGTTCATGGGAGCTAAGATCACCAGGGATTTACCCCTGAGAGTCGCTTGACTTGATACCCCAGCAAGCTGAAGAGTGCAGACCTTGGGCACAGAGATAGAGTGGAGAGGGGTGGCACACAGAAGAAGCCTCGGAGACTTGAAAAGTAGCCTCAGGCAAAAATTGCTCCATAGCTCCATACACAGAGAGCCTGCCCTCTTCACTCATACTTCTAGCAGGGAAGGGAAGGAAAAACCATCATAGCAATGGCCAGCAAACCCCAAGAAACACAATCTTCAACCACCAAAAAGAACAAGAAAAAGGCATTGACCCTGGATAATTTTTATGGAGAAAAAAATCCAGACTACAGAGGAGACAGCAGAAGACAACAAACAAGTAAACACATCCAAACCTTCCAAAAATGAAAATTGGTCACAAGCTCTTGAAGAGCTTAAATTTGAGATGATGAATCAAATGAGTACTTACAAACTCCCCCAAGGATAAGGATGCAGACCATTCCTAGGAACACTACTGGCATTTCCTGGGCCATGATGCAGTTGCCTATTTACCTCCTAGATTTTGGGAAATCTTACCAGACTTCTCTCAGCAGACAAATGGGCAAAGCTATGAAAGTCCTTTGCCCTTTGACATGAGCCCAAATTCCATGTCTGCCCCTAATATACCAGGAGCATTTGGACAACCAAACCCCATGCCTACTTTCTCACATGACACCAGTCAGTATCCCCTGGAACCAAGCTTAGGCAATGCCACAACCATATTTCCACCAAAAAGCACATTCTCTCTTTCTTTGGAAAAGGTAGGTCCTGAGAAGAAGACATAGCCCAGCTCTCTGTATGATGTATCTGCCCAGTCAGTTCAGGTCAGAACACACGCACACAGTAATAACTGGCATGATCCAGAGATTGTAAGGATCTTAGGCCTTAGTGCTTCTCAAGAGTCTTCCTCAGGGTGCCATGCCTAGATGCAATATGGACTCTCCTACCCTAAGAGAACCTATGGAGGTAAAACCACAATTCAAACAAAGAGAGCTCAGGCTGATGCACTTGGAGGCCATGAGACTAGCCCATGGATTTCTTCAACATTGGCTGATTACCCTAAAGGGGACATAAAACGTATGGGAATCACTCCACTTTCCAGTCCATAAGGCCCAGAGGACAATGATGCCATGCTTTGGCCAACAATCCACTCCCTTGATGGTCATCAACTTCCAGTTGGTCATTCTTCCCATTGGCCAACTCTCCAGCAGGAACTCTTACTAGTCACAGGTGTCTATAGTGCACAGCAAGAGTTCTCAACCCAGCAACAACAGCAATTGGTGCAAGGGATTTAACTTTCTCCAGTGCCCTCCAGGATAGCTCTGGGACATCCTAGTGGGCTTCTCATGGGAGCAGCAGGGCACAGCACCCATCACCAGCTCACCCCTTATTGGGAAGCCCACAAAGAGGGCTTCTGCTTCTACTTCATGGCGTAATGAATGCTCACTGTCCTCACCTGAATATAAAAGCAAAATTCCCTCTGTGGAAAGGGACATCTCTCCTCCAACAAGTCACATATAGCCTTTTCTTGCATTCCCCAATCTCAGCAGCACATTGGGAGAAGCCTCACCATCTTACACAGACAGACTCATCACCTCAGCCCCTAGTGGAGACAAGAGGCTCAAAATGGACTAGAGACTTCTTCCCTGTCTCTTAGACTCTCCTTTCTCTCACAAGTTATTTGTTAGAACAACAACCAGATGATCAGCCAATTTTCAGTTATGATGTTCCCTTCAAAGTAAGATGTAGAGAATGAAGGAACTAATTGGAATGGTTTTCCCAGTGTTTCATAGAATCCTGAATGACAACCATGGCAGTGCCCAGGTCAGTGTCTGGGTGTCTGGCTATTATCAACTCTGACTCTCTTTCTGCTTTCACAGCCCAAACAATGGGAGGGTTATAGCATTCAACTTCTAGAGATTGTCCCTTCTTCCTCTTCTGGGCCTTCCCTAACAAGATGGGTTTCACTGCTGCATATATGGGAAGCTATTGAAAGTACAAAATATATTTCACTGTGTAATAAAAAAATACTTTTTCCTTTTGAATTTAATAGACTTTAATTGGAGTGAGAAAGAAAAGGGTTTTAGCCAACTTAGCAAAAAAAAAAAAAAAAGCCTAGAGTCCTAGCAGCCTCCCTCCTTCCACCAGATCAAAGTTCAATCAAAAGACCCTCCCTAGCTCGGGATTGGTCCATTTATAGGACAATCCCACACCAGGATATAAGGGGAAGTTAACCCTAGGAGGTGCAGGGAATGCTGGGCGATGTAGTTCCCCAGCATGTAGTTTTTTCAAAACACACATTCCCTCCCTGGGATTCGTTGGGAGACCAGTTTCCCCAATGGATCCTGCATACACAACCAAACTTATAACTTCAACTAAAGATACATACAGTCTTTAAGAGGAAAATACCACAACTTGGGGACAAAAGGAAACAAAAGAGAAAAAGAACAAAACCAATTAGGGGGCAGTCCTCTTTTGCATGACAATGTACATATAAAACAAAATGCATTCAACAAAACAAATGCCTTTAGCCCTCCTCCCCCCCCCCCAAAGTTCAACTCAGCACATCCAAAAGTTTGCTCAGAATCTCTTGGAGCAGTGTGCAGTCCCCACAAGCATCTTTATGGCATCTTCTGCAAGCTGTACACTTTCTGGATTCCAGGAGGTAGCAAATTTCTTACCCTAAAATTTCTTCCAAAAGAACTTAAACTTTGTATTATAAGATAATAACATCTTCCCTCCCCCCCCCCCCCAGGAGGATATAGAGAAACATAGAAATCACGCAGGGATACATGGCTGGGGTATGAAGTTAACTACTGGATGAAATATAAAATATCCAAATCTTATATACAAAAATCTTGAATCAGGGCCCGATAAAAGTGATCCATGTCTGACAAGGCTGCAATTATAATCATGCACTTACCCATTCAGCAGCCAGGACTATAGTAAATTGTCACCACATGAAAGACAGAAAGGGGCCTAGGTTTTTGAAATAAATGGGAAATATCATTCCCTGGTCTGCTCTTTCCTCATCTCTCAGGGATAGGGGAGTCAGAACAGTCAATTGTTAGGTACTTGATAGAAAGTATTTTACAAGGAGTGTGTTGCAAAGAGTCCTGCATCTAACATATGTCAAATGTTGCAACCTCAAGTCTCATACAAGGTTCAAGTCTTTTTGTATTGGCTCGGAATCTCACAAATCCTACCAGGATTGGTTTGTCTCTTTGACATGTGTCCTTATTTGGCACTATTCAGGTTAAGTCTGTGCTTCCTTTGCTCTGTGTAGGTAAAGCCTGTGCTCCTTTTTGATCCCTTTTCCTGAAATCAGACACATTCATGAAGGAAAGTCCTATAATATTTAAACAACCAGTGGCAGTTTCCACAGTCTAAGGCTGTTGGACATGTAGTTACATTTAGGGCTAATGGACATTCTAAACCTTATACTAGTGAAAAAATCATAACATTTGAACACAAGTATAACATGTAAGCATTAGAAAACATTTAACAATAACTATCTATCTTACTTCTTACTTATTCTAAGTCAATGCAATCCTGCAACAAACTATCTTAGGTTTCTAGCACTGAACTTTAGATAAACATTCCTAATTCACAATAAATTATAACATTTTTCTCTGTTCCCTAATGTATGGTTAGGAAGATTAGTGTTTATAAGTAATTTAGGTTCAAATCTGGCATCAGCCACTTCCTAGCTGTGTGACCCTGGGCAAGTCACTTGACCCCCATTGCCTACCCTTACCACTATTCTGCCTAGGACCTCCTTTCAATCCACTGAGCTATCCAACTGCTCCCTACCACTGCTGAATTCTGATAGGCTTAACTGTTGATCTTCATGTATGAATGAAGTATTTATGTAATCTAAATCAATGCTTTGAGTGTCTTACTCTTGATGTTGCTCTATTTCTTGGCTATCTATGTGATTTTGTCTTTTATTTATCTTTGTATCTGTGTCTTGGTCTCTTTCTGTCTGAGGCTTTATTTGTAAGTGTGATTTTTTGCTTTGAGGCTCTATTTCTATGTCAGATTCTGTTTCTTGTGGTTGAGGCTGAATTTTTGAATGAGGTCTTGACTTCATTGAGGACTTGATGTGTGTATAATGATACCATGCATCTTTCCCTTTGATTTTTACAGATGTAGCTGTAACTAGGATTATTTCATGTGGACCGTACCATTTTGCTTCTAACACTGATCTTCTTGTGAAATTTCTGATATAGATTTTATCTCCGGGCTTGTAATCATGTAGACTAAGATCTAATGGAACTCTTTGTTGGATTAACATTACTTTTTGCAATTCTTCTAGTCTTTCTTTCAATAAGGTGACATACTCATAGATTTTACACTCAGTCCCCAAATGTGATAGGTAATTAGTGTCTTGTGGTGCTTTCCCAACCCACTGTTGTTGTCCATATAATAGTTCAAATGGTGATGAGTATGTTTCACTATTGGATTGACTTCTCAAATAGAAAAGCGCCATGGGTTAGACTTCTGGCCATTTGAGATGACTTTGTGTGCAAAGCTTCCCAATCATTGTTTTAAGACTACGATTAGTACGTTCCATGGCTCCTGATGACTGAGGTCTTTAGATGGAACTTAAATGTCTTTTAATTCCTAATACCTGGTAGACTCCCTTAAGAATAGAATTTGCAAAATGACTACCAGAGTCAGATGAAATAATAGCAGGAATAGAGAATCTTGGAATTATCTCCCTCAGTGGGATCTTTGCTACGAATACTGCATTATTTTGCCCAGCCAGGAATGCTTCTAGCCATTTGGCTAGTTTATCCACCATCACAAGTATGTACCCATAGTTTTTGACATCTGGACATTGTAACATAATCTATTTGTAAGCACTCAAAAGGTGTGAAAGCCAATGGCTTTCCCCCATAAGCCTTTGTCTTAATTATGTCTTGACTGTATTGCAGGCACACTCTGAAATTTTCACACACTCATTTTGCTTCTGTTGTCACATCCAACATGATCCAGCTCTTGCGAATTATATCGATTATTGCCAATACTCCATAATGTCCTCTTCTATGAACTGCTGCACAAGCTGTGTGGTGCAGTAATTTTGGCAAAAAATGGTTTTCCAGAGATAAACATCCATACTCCATTTACTAAATTGGCTCCAAGATTTTTTTGCCAATATTTCACTTCCTTTTGTGAATAAGCTTCTTGCAATTGGTCTTTATCTACTAAGGATAAGTGGATTTAGTTTTAGGTCTAAATCTAGCTGCAAACCTTGCTACTGATGTCTGCCCTATAATTGTCCAATTGTACTGGTCCCAAGAGCTTTTGGTGTGCTCAGCAGTGTATCACAGACAACTTTGATGGTAACTGTATGGCATGCAATAATTCACTTATTAGTTTCCCATATGCTATTGCTTTCCCATTTGAATTTATGAACCCTCTATTTCTCCAGATTTCCCCTGATGCATGGACAACACCAAAGGCGTATTTCAAATCCATAAAAATGTTCACAGCTTTACCTTCAGCTAACTGGAGGGCGTGTGTTAATGCAAAAATTTCTACGCCTTGAGCTTGTGATAATTAAAGTCTACACTGCCCATCTTTAGATTTAATCACCAAAGATGAGAACTCCTCTAATTCTGGGAGGTCCTTAACCCATGTGTGCTAGAATGGGTAACGAATCAGAGTCGACTGACTGCCCCCAGGTGTTCTATGAGAAAGCGTGTATTGTGATTGGACATACAGGCTATGGGAAGGCACAGGAAGTGACGCATAAGCAACCCCTATAAAAAGAGGGAGTTGAGTGAGTGAGAGGTCTTCAGGGGAAGAGGATTGGTGATGGACCTCTTCTGGTTCATGGAGGAGTTCATGCTCAGACCTGAGCTGCTTTAAATATCTTCTTTGAATTCCACATGGTGAGTTAAAGACTGACTGAATGAATCTTCCTGAACTTTTCTTAAGAAAATTCTTTTAGTAGACTTGGTGAATGAAGTTTTGCTCCATTCACCTCCAGGCCTCTGGCCCTCTAACTCTTGGCTGGGGGTTAAGATCTATCTGGATTAATTAGAGGATTGTAATAAATTACCCTCTGGGTTAGAGTCTTACTTCCTTATTACCTCTCTCTTCTTAATTGTAAATAAACTTCCATAAAAGTCAATTTTGACTTGAGATTATTCTTAATTGAGGATTGATAATAGTTCAATCCTCTGGGGACCACCTTTTAATATATTGAACCCCCAAACCCCTTTTCCCCCCTTACAAGCTGAGATGTTTGGGTAAAGTGCTGCAAACCATAGGGTTTCATTTTGGGTTGTAACTGCAGCTCCTGAAAATCTTTCCCCATTATGTTGGTAACTTGAGCCATTGCAGAAGAGTATGAGGTTGGCTCGGACCATGGGGGTATCTCACAAGTCCTCTCTGGTCTTTTGCACAATCTTTAGTGTGTCACTACAACTGTGAAGGCTATCCCCTTCTAATGGTTACTCAGGGATAAGAGTTGCTGGGTTAATGGTTTTGCATCTATGGAAAATCAAGTTCTCATTTGTTAATAAGATTGCTTGGTACTGAGAGAGACATTGTGATGTGAAAGCTTGTAGATTTGCATTCCTCAGCATGGTTTCAAGTTGGTGCTGGGAATACAATCTTAGCTCCCCTCCCAGGACTAGCTTTGAACTTTTCCTAACCATTAGAGCTTCAGTATCAATAATCTTTAAATAGGAAATCATTCCTTGCATAACTGGATCGAGAGTTGAATTGTAATAGGCTATAGGTCTTAGATTGCTACCTAAGTACTGCATGAGCACTGCACAGGCAATTCCTTTATCCTCATGGATAAACAGATGAAATGGTTTATTGTGGCCAGGAATGCTTAATGCAGGAGACAATAGAATTGCTCTCTTTAACTTTTCAATGGCATTTTTGTGTTCCTTTGTTAGCTTCAGTGGTTCTTTGATGTCTTTCCTGGTTTACTCTGTTAGAGGTTTTGCTATGAGAGAAAAACAGGTATCCACTGTCTACAGAAACTAGTCATGCCTATAATTGCCCTTAATTGCTTCTTGGTCTTAGGTAAGCTTAATTTATGTATATTTTCTATTCTTTTCTTGGATGTGCTTCTAGTACCATCTTGTGATATGAATCCCAAAATCTCGATCTTATCTCTAACCCACTGGATCTTATTTTTGGATATTTTATGACCTCTCCTATATAGTTCTTCTATTAGCTATATACTATCTCTTTGACATATAGCTCCTGTTGGTGGCATTAGTAGGATGTCATCTACATAATGTACTAGTTTGCTGGCAGTGAAAGATATTGATTCAAGATCTTTTTGTAGTATTTGGCAAAACAAGCTCCCACTGTTTATGAACTCTTGTGGTAGATTACTCCACAATAATGACTTGTTCTCCCATGTGAATGCAAATAATTTCTGGCTGTCCTTGTGTACTGGCACACTAAAATAGGTGCTGGCCAGATCAACTACAGTGTACCATCTAGCACTTGGTGAGATTTCTGCAATTATTTGGGATGGGCTTGGAACAACAGCATGGATTTGTTCCACATAAGAATTTATTGCCCTAAGATCTTGTACCATTCTCCCCTGGGTGTTCCCTTCAGCATCTAATTTTGCCTTTTTTATGGGCAAGATAGGAATATTAAATTCTGAAAATCCACATATCAATATGCCTTGATCTAATAAGATTTGGATAATTTATTTTATTCCTGTCACAGCCTCTTTGCTTAACTTGAATTGAGGAATCCCAGGTAGCGGTATTCCTCCTTTCACTTTAATTTTCACTGGCTTTGTAGATAGGATCCTACCCATGTCTGATGAGCTACTAGCCCAGACTTCTTTGGGTAGTGTACCTGAAATCTTATATATGGTATCTTGTTCCAGTACTAAGATGCTGTGATCATCTGTTATCCTATCTAAGCTCACATTAGGATGATGCTTCAGTGATCTTTTAGGGAGATGCAAATAGATCTCACCATCTGGCTCACAAAAGATAGTAGTCACTAATTTGCATAAGATGTCTCTCCCTATTAGGTTATTGGGACACAATGGTAAAAATAAGAATTGATGGTCAAATTCTATTGGACCCAACTTCACCATTTTCGGCTTAAATTTTGGTGCAGTTTGGGGTATCCCAGATGCTCCCTTCACTAATACTGTTGCAAGCATCTGTCATATTCAAGCTCTGGGAGTTAAGAGTCGCACCTTGATTGACAGGTGAAGTCAGCTGGACATTGGAATGTTCACAGAGGCCTTGAGGACAAGAGGAAAGGCAGTTGGCCAGAAAGGATATAAATACCCTGGCAGCCCCTGAGAGGGACATCCTTGGACCTTAGTCTTTTGGGACCTTGGCTTTTGCTTGGCTGAACCTTGCCTAAAATCTTGCCTTGGACATGATCTTTGATCTTGAACATTGATTGACCTGTGGATCCTCTGATTCTCTCTGAATCCCTAGATATTTAGGCACCCAAACCATCTCTAGATATTTAAGTATCCTGGGGCCCTGGGGGGATCCAGGAAGTGGGTAGGAGAAGAAGAAGAGGGTGGTAAAGGGTGGCATTTCCTGAAGGCTGTAGAACTGGCAAAACAACAAACAGTAAGAAGCTGAGAGAAATCACCAACGTTTGTGTCATCCAAACAGTTTGCTTACTCTGGTTTGGCTGTGGCCAGGCTGAGCCAGAGGAAGTGAAGAACAAGCCCAGCAATACTGAACAGCCTATAGTCCTGAGGGATTATTGTCATAGATTTAGTGATAGGGTCACCTCTTCCTCAACCTTTTCCTGATCATTCCTTTCCCTTGTTGAACAACATAGATAAAGTTATTAAGTACCTTCCTGGAGTAGTTATTCCATCACTACTCTGGGGAGGGAGCAATGCAGTCAGATGAACGTTATCCAAGACTGATAGAGCCTAATACCAATAATCAATCAACCCCATGTGGGACATGAAAGGGTTACCCATCCATTGACCTTTAGGGATCCTGCCTGTGCACTGTTATAAAGAAGGGCAGTTATTATAACATCCAGCTGGGTGGCAAGACTTGGGTATCCCTGCACCAGCCATTAGGGAACCAAACCACAGCTTCCTCAGATTAATATCTCAGATTACTACTACTAATAACCAGCCTAATGGTGGTAGTATCCAGACTACCCCCTTTTCATTTATAACATATCTCACAATCTCTAGGGACATGTTTCAAGGTTGAGACATCTGCTCCTGTATCAATGATTCCTTCTACTGATTCACCATTGATTTCTATTGTGATCAATGGCTCATTAGTGATTTTATTGTGCAAAGAAAGCATTTGATTCTCTTCTACTTGTGGCTGTGCAATAATGGTTTAAGAATCTAATGCCTCTCTATTAGGAGATATACAGAATTCTGGAGATGATGCTACTTCAGGTAAAATGGCTGCCCTCATGTACACTTCCTGTTGAGTGCTTGATTCTGCCCCTCCCCCTTGCTGCTGAGTTTCTCTGCCTAGAATGGAATCTTCAGAAACTGACAAACATCTGCTCTTGAACAACACTTTGAAATTGAACTTTTTCTACCCTCACTGTAGGGCTTTGTAAATTTCCTCTCATGGTTTCAGGGAAAGAATTAGGTGTGTTTTTCTCCCCTTTCGCCACTACTTGAAGTTTTAGCTCTAAATTTGAGGTATTTTTAGTGTTATCTGTGTTCACAGAGAAGGTGTCTGTTTCTCCCAGCCCCTCAACATTTTGAGGTTTGCAGTGTTCACAAGCTTTAAGAAATTTTTCTTCTGCTGGCCGTTTTAAATCTGGGAGACCTGCTACATTGTTTCTAGGTTTGAAACTTTGAGTCTCAGGGTTTAAACAGGATATTATCTTGCTCATGGACATTATGGGGGTTTCTGACTTAGACTTTTGAGCTTGAAACTATGTTTCCCTTTGGTCTTCCATTACACTATCTGGGGTCAACCTTAACAAAGTGACATTTTTCTCTTTGGCAAAACACTGTTCCCTGGGGTTGGTTTTGTTACCAATTCTTTCCCCTGGTTTTCTCACTTTGTCCAGCATAGCTCTTAACTCGCTATCTGCAACAAAGCTACTCTGGCTGGTTAGCCTTAAGTCTATTACTTCTAGCTAAACCCTTGCCATTTTGTTTCACTCCTTCCATTGAAGTCTGTGACAACTCAGTATTTTCCATAAGAGATTGTTACTCCCCAAAAATTTCTCTGTGTAATTGCCTCAACTCATTTTCCATTTCTAATTCAGCAGTGGACTTATGTCTATTTTCTAGTGTGATGTATTGATTGCCATAACTATTGCCTATCATTAAAATATTAGCCTCATTCTGCTTTTTGAGCTCTCTGCTCTCTCTATTGTCATTATTCTTTTCTGACTTAAACGTATTAGAGATTAATGTTCATGCATTTCTTGGCCTGGCTCCCAACTTCAAAAATTTCTCCATTTCTTCCAAAGATGGTTTGCTAGAAACAGATTTACATTCATGTTAACAACAACCTTCTGATTTTTGAGGTTTGCTAGCCCATTTGCTATTCACAGAAGTCTTTTTTCTGGTAGTTGCTAGCTCTGTCTTTGGAAAAAATCTATTTGCTTTCTGAATCTACAATTCTTAATCAAATGTCTGGGCTGGTGACATAGAAAGCACTTTGGGATTTTGTTATAAGATCTCTTTTGGTTGGAATAATTCTCTTTTTGCTCAATTTCATGGCTTCTGGTTGCCTGCAAGGCAAAATTCCTAAATTCTTCTTTTTCTTTTTTCTCTCCTGACTTCTTTCAGTTGTCTTTTTAATTCCTGGATAGTTCTGTCCTTCTCTGAGTCTAATTCATGTCTAATTTGTTGTTCCTTGGTTTTGGACTCATGAATATAAGTTGCATGCTTTCTAATGTTTTCTAGAGACAATTCTTCCCACTGTGGACAACTCTTTTTAAAATAGACTTGGATTGGGATGCTAGTTTCCTTTATGAATTGGGGTCTGATGTGGGGTCAGATTGGTCTTTGTTAAACCCTAGGAAATTTTCTGAATTTTCTATAAGCCTGTCTAAAAACAAGCTAGGGTGCTCATCCTCAGCCTGCCTCATTTTTTTCAAACCTGTTCCACCCATTTTGTCTTTTAGCATGTATTTTTACAGCCTCAAGTAAATCAGCTCTACATTTCAAAAGAAAAGCGCTCTCATATTTTCTGGTTCTGTCAAATCAATCGTCTCATGAGCACGTGGCCATGAAACCAAATCTGAGTTATCTCTCATCTCAGCAAAGAATTTGGCCTTTTCACTGGGGGTATAGAATTCATCTAAAATAAATTCAACAGGGGGCAGCTGGGTAGTTCAGTGGATTGAGAACCAGGCCTAGAGACAGGAGGTCCTAGGTTCAAATCTGGCCTCAGACACTTCCCAGCTGTGTGACCCTAGGCAAGTCACTTGACCCCCATTGCCTACCCTTACCACTATTCTGCCTTGGAGCCAATACACAGTATTGACTCCGAGATGGAAGGTAAGGGTTTTAATAAAAAACAAACAAACAAACAAATAAATAATATATGAATTCAACATCCTGGTAGGAAGGATTAAAAAGGTTGAAGGTCCTTTTTAACTCCTTGGCTGATTTATATGGGGACAGGAAATATTTGGGGAACCTCCTCTTCAGCACCTCTAAATCTTGTGCCATAAAAGCTTTGTATGTCTTCATGCTGACAGGTTCACTGTTTGGTCTGAATTGGGTCTGATCTATAATTGGGAATAATGACACAGTGGTAGGGGCAACTGCTCCACTTTCAGTCTGGGTAGCCTCATTGATATCAAAATCTGTCTGGGTACAACTGTCCATTATCTTAGATCTGGGAGTTTCCTTGGCCTTAGGTTTGTATGCATTCACTATGATCTCTAACTGTAGGATAGTATGTTCATTGAGTGTCTGTCCCTGCTTAATCTTGTTATTGATTTCCACCATAAGCCAAAGTTGTTACTTCATCACTGAAAACATATCTTTATTGTTTTGGTTGCCTTTCCCAAAGAGTAACTGAAATATTTTCTTCACTACCAAAATCCCTTGAATCATTGTCACAAACATCACTACAATTGCTGGTAAGTAGGACAAGAAATCTGCCATGGCAAATGCCAAATATTTGTATGCATCATATATTGTCAGAACTTTTATACAAGAGTCTGGGATAACTTGAAACCATAGCCTTATCACACCTTGGGTGAAGGAATAGATGAACAGTGAGATGGTGGTAAAGATGAAAGTTGCCCTTGCCAACCCCATCTTATTTCCTTTCCCTTTAGTTAGCCTAGATTCTTTGCCCTCTGGCTTCTCCAAAAACTCTTACAAACTCTTATAAAACTCTTTAAAAACTCTTATAAAAGGGGGTGTCCTGAGGAGATATAGATATACAGTGATGTGAATGTATCTATCTGTATTCTCCCTAGCTGCAGGTGATGGAGGAACACCAACCCTGATCACCCTTGATAGTTGTTATAATTTCCCCTTTTCTCTAACAGTTGCCCAGGGAGGACCCCCGAAAGTTAGGTGGATGTGTAACCTTTCCAGTTCCAACCTGGGGTTGGATAAATTATTATAGGGCTTTGATGTGCCTTGGATCATGTTTGATATCTGACTGCATTGACTCCCTCCCCAAGGGCTGTGATATAGGTACCACTCAGGAAGGTACTTGTTAAACTCTCTTTATCTAAAATCAGGGAAATGATAAACAGGACAAGGATTGGGGATTGGAGACCCTGTCAACCTATTATCTATAACTAATTGACAATCAAGACTGGAGGCTATTGATCTAGTAGAAGCTGGAGATTTACTTTCTCCACTACCTCTGGCACAGCCTGGCCACAGCCAAGCCAGAGAATAGGGAATGCTATTAATGCAGCTGTGTTGGTGATCTTATTCTCTCAGCTTTCTCATTACCAGTGTTTGGTGATGCATTAGCTCTCATAGTCTTCAGGAAGTATTCAGATCTATTTCTACCCTCTTCTTCATAGACCTCCCTGCCTCCCTTCACCACCCACTCAGAGATTTCCCAGTCCAGAGACTCCTGTCCAGAGACCTCCAGAGCCCAGAGATAGCCCTAGAGAGACCCCTTCAAAGTGGCTTTCAGGGATATTTATACTGTGAGGCCAACTGACATTTGCCCCTGACTCGGGGCACCTGGGAACATTCCGTGTCTTCCAACTGCCTTCCCTGTCATTCAAAGTGGCATCCATAATTTCCCAGGTTATGAATATAACAGTGGGCAGGTGCAAACATCCCCCAGGCAGGAGCCTAGGGACAGTGTTGGACAGGAAATTGAAGGTTTAAAAGGCACATAGGGGTCGGGGAGAGTTTTAGAAGAATAAGAAAAAAACCCACGTGGGCAGGAGGAGGGGTTGGCTTCGCCAGAACCAGGGGCAGTAGCAATGGACACCCAGCTAGGGGGTGGGGAAAAGGAGTTATACTTTACCTTAGGCTGATGCAGGCAGGAGCAGCTCAGGGACTGAGGCTTGGGATGGTTCAACTGGGGCTAAGCACGAGCAGCTCTGATGGGTATGGGTGGCCAGCAAGCAAGTCCCCAGGTGTGAGGGAGGAAGTCTGGGGGAGGCAATGGGGACCGTGATTGAGCCCCCCAAGTGGAGAGGTTCAGCCAGGGGAAAAGGCAGGGAGAGAGAGCAAGGAAAAGGAGCAACACAGCTGCCTCTGGAGCTGTGCGGGACGGAGGGAAATTAAGGCAGGCTGGAACAAGGGAGAAACAGGAGGGGGCAGTAGACAGGAGAGAGGGAGAAATAAAGATGGAGAGCTCAGGGGAGATCCAGATCTGGGAGCTGCAGGTGAGTGGGGGCGGGGGCGGGGCAGCAGCAGTGCCAGGAAGGAGGAAAGCCACCAGAGGAAAGAGGAAAATGGTGGGAGTGTGATTCTAAGAAGAGTTCGAAGTAGGGAGGGGGTGATCAGCCAGAGGAGCTAGGCTGGAGGAGGGAAAAAGATGGGAGGAGGGCAGCTAGAGAAGCTGGGGGGGGCGGAGAAAGAGCACAGTTCAGCAGGGGGTCTGAAGAGAAGGTGGAGGAGGAGTGGGAAGGAGGAAAGAGAAGTGGGACAAGGGATGAAGAGCAAGAGATGGAGTGGAAGGCGGATTGAGAAAGGAGCCACTAGAAAGCGGCTTCCCGTCTTTTGTTTGGGCGGAGAGGGCAGGGAGCTCTGGAAATTGGGGAAGGGGGGCTTCTACTTACCTGTGTTGTACCCAAATTTTAATACCTAACTCAGGTTCGATCATGGCGGAGGAAAAATCACACTGACAATGCAATATGCAATAATAGCAAGGGTTGCTAGGCAGAGAGGCGGGCCTGAACTGACCCCTTGGAATTCTTAGCCAAGGGTTTATATAGAAATGTTTGGGGAAGGGGGTTGGTACATACATAATTATCAAGGTAGTGTCAGGGACAGGTGGTCAGGAAGCATCTGGGGAGAGGGATTTCAGGGTCAGGGGTCAGGAAGCATTTGGCAAACATACATTAAATAGGCAAATATTGTTAAGCAGGCAAACATAGACAAACATTCCTCAAGAAGGTTAATATTCATCAGATAAGATAGCTTCAGTTTTAGGCTGAAGGGGGAGATAAGGAAGACTGTGCTGGGAAACCTTGGGGGCTGGGGGTAGCTTGCCCAGGCCCCAAATAGTTCAGTAGTCTGTCAAACTAATTTTTAAATCTAACACCTGAAAGGTCTTTGGTCCTTTCTGGTTCGCCAAATGTAATAAAAAATACTTTTCCCTTTTGAACTTAATAGACTTTAATTGGAGTGAGGAAAAAAAAAAGGGGGGTTTTGGCTGAGTTAGCAAAGGAAGAGTCCAGAGCCCTAGCAGCCTCCCAAGCTACACGGGATTAAAGTCCAATCAAAAGACCCTCCCTAGCATGTTATTGGTCCACTTATAGACCGATCCCATGCCAAAACATAAGGGGAAGGGAGCCCTGGGAGGTGCATGGAATGCTGGGGGATGGAGTTCCCCAGCATGGTTTTTTTAAAACACACAATTGCCATGTGAATGAACCTCTGGGGTATGCATTAGATATGTCTATTGGAACTTTCTAGGCTTTAAGGTAGTGAAGGTCCTCTGGCTAGTGGGGATGAGAAGAGGAAAGGCCTGGAAGAGATCCTAGACAAGCTTCAGAGAGCTTGGAACTCATCAAGAGGGATGCCCCCTCCCCCACTACTCCTTCCCTCCAACCCAGAGCACAGCCCCTCTGCCACTGAAGAGAGAGTTTTTGAGAGCTCCCATTGCTGGAAAGCCATTTTCCCTGCAGCCAATCTGATTCTGAGGCTCAAAAACAGTTAGGTTAGTCCTGATGTGTAGGCACACCATCCTTAAGCATGTCTAGGCTCAAAGACTTTCCAGTCACCAGTAAGAAAGCTAGACTTGAAGTCAGGAATCTTTTGATCCAACTCTTGCCTTTAACACACCTGGCTGTGTGACTTTAGGCAAATAACCTATTGTCTTGGTGCCCCACAACTCTCCAAGGCTATGAGCTGCAACTGCTGCCTATTTGCCCTTGAAGAAAGAGTTTCCTCACTAGCAGCTCTCCATGTACTAATGAAAGACTAAATGTGTGTTTTTATTGGGCAGACTTGTGATTTGTTCAGTATATGGAACTCTGGGGAAGAACCTCCCACTAAAATGTCAGTTTCTGACAAGCCAAATGGAGAACAGGATGAGTGACAACCAACAGTTTTAGAATTTAGAACTCACCCAGATGCCATGAGCCAGGGGGCAAAAAGCAGTTACCGCCAGGACTATAAAAGGCAGAAGCTGGATCAAGAATGACTCTCTCTCATGAGGAGGGGGACCTGGGTGGCTGGGTGGGTAGGCCAATCAACCTGCTTAAGTTAACTGCATACTGTTCCACTAATTACCACATCCTTAACCTTTGAATAGAGCTGTGATATATATATATATATATATATATATATATATATATATATATATATACTATNATGTACTAATGAAAGACTAAATGTGTGTTTTTATTGGGCAGACTTGTGATTTGTTCAGTATATGGAACTCTGGGGAAGAACCTCCCACTAAAATGTCAGTTTCTGACAAGCCAAATGGAGAACAGGATGAGTGACAACCAACAGTTTTAGAATTTAGAACTCACCCAGATGCCATGAGCCAGGGGGCAAAAAGCAGTTACCGCCAGGACTATAAAAGGCAGAAGCTGGATCAAGAATGACTCTCTCTCATGAGGAGGGGGACCTGGGTGGCTGGGTGGGTAGGCCAATCAACCTGCTTAAGTTAACTGCATACTGTTCCACTAATTACCACATCCTTAACCTTTGAATAGAGCTGTGATATATATATATATATATATATATATATATATATATATATATATATATATACTATTTGAATATCAAGGAAGAATATCATCAATCCTCAACCCACCTGGTCAGGACAGAAGGTGCTTGGCCTGGCCAGGGTGCCAGAGAGAGAGGAACCTCTCTAGCTGACAGTCACAACCTGATTATTCATTGACTGACAAACCTAATTATCTGTAGTCTAGCATAGTTTCCCAACACCTCCATCCTTCATCCCTGATCCTTCCCCTGAGTTTATTACAATTAAATCTTAAAGCTTACTTAGGTGAAGGCTGTTATTATCCTAAAGACCAGTTTGATATCCTTTATATCTGAGGGGAAAGGGATTACTCAAGCTAAGTCAATTTGCAGTCTTCAGCATTATCCACTCATCATTAACATTTATTCATCAACTCAACCCCAGGACAAGTAACCAGAGAAGCTGTGTGATTCAATTCACAGCTTCTCACTTGATCACTTAGTCCTGGGCACTGTTAGGTGGACTGGTGTTCAGCTGAGCTTCAAATCCTTTGTGGGACCTGGTGTTCACTGCCACAACTTGGTGTTCACTTAGGCTTCCCATCTTCACTCAGCTTAAGTTCTCAGACCATCAGAGGACCTTGGGCCAACTTTCCATCAGGCCCAATCTCACCACTGACAATTAGATTCCATCCTGTAGTCCATTGCTTCCTTTATTTCTAGAACTATTCTGGCTGGAGCTCAAAAACATAACATGGCCTGGTACATGATCCTTTCCACCTTTAAACAGCTGGATGTCAAAGAGGTGTCCTTTGATAATGACATTAGGAGTTTCATCCCATCTTCCCTAGTCCAGAGGTAACATCCTGGGATCATTACATGACATGGTCAAGCTTTCTGTATTATGACATGTGCTGTCTTTTAAAGTAACATCTCCTAGGTGACTCATTGTTGGGGTTCAGTTGTGACATTGCTCCTAATATTTCTGATATTCTCCACTGTAAAAGAGGTTGTGTGTGTGTGTGTGTATTTTATAGCTCAAAAGGCTATAAAAGAATGCCTGCCCTTTGACCCAGCCATAACACTGTTGGGTTTGTACCCCAAAGAGATCATAGATAAACAGACTTGCATGAAAATATTTATAGCGGCGCTTTTTGTGGTGGCAACAAATTGGAAAATGAGGGGATGTCCTTCAATTGGGGAATGGCTGAACAAATTGTGGTATATGCTGGTGATCTAATACTATTTGCTCAAAGGAATAATAAACTGGAGGAATTCCATGTGAACTGGAAAGACCTCCAGGAAGTGATGCAGAGTGAAAGAAGCAGAGCCAGAAGAACATTGTACACAGAGACTGACATACTGTGGTAAAATCGAATGTAATGGGCTTCTGTACCAGCAACAATGCAATGACCCAGGACAGCTCTGAGGGATTTATGGTAAAGAACGCTACCCACATTCAGAGGAAGAACTGCAGGAGAGGAAACACAGAAGAAAAGCAACTACTTAAACACATGGGTTGATGCGGACATGATTGGGGATGTAGACTCAAAATGATCACACCAAAGCAACTATCAATAATATGTAAATAAGTCTTGATCAGTGACACATGTTAAAACCAGTAGAAATGCATATCGACCATGGGAGGGGGGAAGGTCAAGGGGAGAAGGGAAAAGTAAGAGCATAAATCATGTAACCATGTTAATTTTTCTAAAAAATAAATATTAATAAATGGAAAAAAATAAAATAAAAAAGATACCATCTAGAGAGAAAAAAAAGAAATGCCAGCTATGATTATTACCTTAAAAAGTCTCTCTCTTTGTCATTAGTAGCCTCTACCTAGCAGCCATAAGCCTTCCAACTATTTACCAAAGTTGTCTTTGTAAAAGATTTCTCATCATCTCATCATCATCTCATCATCTCATCATCTCATTTCCACTAGCAGTTGGTGGCACAGCACACAGAGTTCTATAGTATCCTGGGCAGTAACTTAACCTTTCCTTGCCTCAGTTCCCTTATCTGAAAAATGGGGATAATACCATCTTCATCCCAGGATTTTTTCCCTTTGAACTTCAGAGGAAATTGTGTTTATTTTTTAGAGATTACAAAGGAAAAATTTGTATTTCTGTAGCACAATTTAAATATTTTGTTGTTCTGATACAGCAGAATACAATAGAAAAGACAATTAATTAGTTTTCAGTAATACCTTCACACAATTGAACATCGTGTTTTAGAGCAAATGATAACTTCTTGTTTCCCCTTTTAACCGTGGTTGTATTGGTTGTCTTTGTACAAACAGTTTTGAATTTAAGATAATAAAAATAATCCACGATGTAGCTCATGTTATCTATTTCTCATTTGGTCATAAATTCTTCCTTTATCAATAAATTGATCTAAAAGGTAAACTATTCTACACTCCCTAAATTTGCTTATGGCAACAAAATCATATTAGGTCTAAATCATATTACCATTTGAACCTAATCTGAGTAGAGCTTAAGACATGTAGAGTGAATTATCTGATTTAGAGCAAGATGAGAGCTCTGTGTGAAAGTCTGAGGTTTCTCTGATGTAGCACAAGAATGGACCTCCATGTGAATGGCTTTCCACATTGATTGCATCAAAAGGTCTCTCACCAATGTATAAAAAGTCTGGATCTTAGTGTGAATGTCTTTCCACATTGCTTTCATTCATAAAACTTCTCCCCATTGTGGATTCTCTGATGTACAATAAAATGGGGTCTCTGTCTAATGTAATATGGAAAATCATACTGCCATATTTTCATGGAGCAAGTTGGCAGTTTGCCCTAGTTAGAATACAGAACCCACCTGGCATGAGCCAGAGAGCTTGTGCCACCTGACAGTTGGAAGCCAGAGTATAAAAAAGCTTGCAGACCCTGACTTGATTTCATTCTCTCTTTGTCCTTCTACCTCTTTGGGTTTGGGTACCCAGGGTGGAGGGACCAGGAACATGGGTAGTTTCATAGGCTAGGTAGGATCAAACCAACTCTGCAGGCCAAATATTAATATCTCATCTGGCAAACCAAACTATCCTTTTAGCAAGAGAATAATTTTATTTATCACAAAAAAAACAAACCACATCATTCTGACCCAGGGCTATTTGCCCTGGGTCAGCAGAGGACCATACAAGAAAGAACTTTCAGCATTTGAACCTAAGTCTGAGAAGTTAACTGTCCTTTGGTTCTTAGTTTTACCTAACTCTCCTTCAAATCCCTTTCACCTATACCTCTTTATCAATAAACCCCCTTAGCTTTTATTCTAAGAACTTGTTGTTATTGCCTACATCTAAGGCCAAGCAGGAACAGTGACCTGAATTCTGAAAGTGCTACAGCAGGAATAAACTCCATTACTGTTTAAAAAGATGTGCCATATTTCTCTTCCTGTCTGATTACTACATACACCAACAGGAGTCACTTCCTTATCAGGACAGGGGCTGTAGAATACTCAACTCAAAGGAGTTTGGTTCCTAAAAAGAGAGAGTTACTCCTATCTCTGCTAACTGGGGTGCAGGATCCTTGATACATTTACATTCAGTATTTCAAGCCCCTGGTACTGGCCCATACTTTCCTCTTTATAGCTAGCCTCTCTTACTATTATTATAGCTACTATTCCCTTTTCATTACACTGAATGTCTTTACACATTGCTTACACTCATAAAGTCTCTCCTGAGTGTGGATTCTCTGATGCTGGGCAAGTATAGAACTGCATCTAAATGTTTTTTACACATTCTTTGCATTCATAAGGTTTCTCCCCAGGGTGGATTCTCTGATGTATAGCAAGACTGGAGCACACTGGGAATGTCTTTAGACATTGTTCGTATATGTAAGGTTTCTCCAGTGTGGATTCTCTGATGCATAGAAGTTTGTGTCTCTGTCTGAATGTCTTTCCAAACTGGTTACATTCACCAGACTTTTCCTCAGAGTTCATATTTTGATGTTCAGTATGAGATGAATTTTGAGACTCAACACAAAATTCTCTCTAAGCTACATTACTTGGAACATCACTCATGAGTCGTTGTTAGTCCATTTCTTCAACAGAAGGGTTCATCTCTGTAGGAGTTCCCGTCATTTCCAGTCTGATCTCTCCTTCTAAAAGAAATAAACAGTAAAACATACATGCATAGTCACATATACACACAAATAACCATACCTCCTTTCCTCCTCTGTCAGAACATGAACTGCATTTATATCCTATTTCCTCAGGTAAGAAGAAAAGTCTTCCAACTTAAATGGACACAATCCATCCTCTGAAAATGTCATTACCTAAAAGCTAAAAAACAACTTAACTAATAAAGAGACTCCCTGTCTTGTTAAGGGGATTCGTCTCATTAAGAGATCGCATTTGGATTCGCTTCTACGCAAGGACACTCTGACACCACAGTTTTCAGTAAGAATTATTTATTAATTATAAAATGGGCAGTGAAATATTTGATTTACAGCAACAATAAAATATACAACCAAGAAGTATAAAAGAGAAAACAATAAGAGCATATATAAGCCAAGAACACATCACCAAATCGGGGAGACACCAACTCCTGGGTTCATAAGGCTAGAGGTCCCTGTACAGCTATCCAGAGTCCCGACCAGGAGGGTCCCGGACAGAGCGTCCTCTCCGAGGGTGAGACTCCAGAAGGCTGAGGGCTCCGCGAGGACCTTTATGGAGGTTGCAGACAAGTGGCTTTTGGCCAGTAAGCTTGCATAACCTGCTAACTTGGCGTGTGGGATTAAAGCCAAAGATGTTGGACTAAACAATTTTGGGTCTGAGAATCTTCCCAAGAGAGGGGTCCAACCCTCCCTGAAAGATCCATGGGACTGTTTACAGTTTTTCGGGAGTGGAGAGTTCCCAGAAACTGTTGGCATACAAATGTTTAGACATCCACCTGGGGCCTGGTCAGGGTCCCAGTAGATATCCTCCTTCATGCCCATCCTTGAACCAATACCTCGTGGTCCTATCTAGGTCCAGAGTTAGGCCTCGGCCTGTATGAGCTTTTCAAATTCATATATGAATCTTTCATGTCTTGACCCAAATCCTCATATCTAAGACCTAATCTGCAGGAAGCCATCAAAGCCATGACGTTTAGCAAGGCTAGTCACCAGCTCTGACAATCCAGCACGGCAGGTTGTCGGGAGGATGGAAATCCCACACTCAGTTTACCCTATGTGATTCTTTTTACTGTGACATTCACTTGCATTGAAACTATTGCAATCAGTATCCTTATTCAGCCCCAGGGAGACACAGAAAAACAATACAGGTTCATGGCAAGAACAACCACAGTCACAGACTACCCACTATCCCAAAATAAACCCCTGTACAAGCCCCCAGAGTATAGAAATTTCCCCCTTAGAATCAGTCCAGCAAAAAAGAAGCAGTTAGTGAGTTAATGCAAGTTTCTAAAGTTCCCAGCAAGAAACTACCTGGCCTGAGTTTGTTCCCAAACTCCCACAGACCAAAGAAACAGTGAAACACAAGGAAAATAAGGGAATGACAATTTAGCACAGAATCACCCTTCCAGAACTGCATTCTTATTGACCCTATAGCAGAAAGAACAACAAACATACTTTTTAAAAAATAGTGAAAAGTGAAAGAACATCATGGGAACAAAATTTGGACCAGACTAATATTATTGTATCTTATTTGATGTAATCAACTACCATAACTATCTCCTTGATTGATGATGGGAATGAATAGTATAACTAACAATATACATGATTTAATTAGTTAAAATATAATTAACTATTATGCTTAGCTAGGAACTAATGTTCTTGTACCTTACGGATGACTGAAAATAATAAGTTCCAACTAAGCCATTCTGTAATGAATAATTCTTGACAAGCTTCTTTGTTTAACCACAGTAAGATAATTAGTAAATGCCAATCATATGTTTCAAAAGTTAATATGTGATTTTGAATGTATGGGAAAATCAAAACCTGTATGAGAGCATAAAGAAAAAAAGGGTATAAAAATAAAAATCAGCAGATGGCAACGGAGAAACAGCCTCTGCAATTTCATTTGCACTCTGGCTTGTTTCATTTCATTTTTTGCCATGCCGTCCCACCTCCAGAGACCTAACCAAGCGAAGAGCGGGCTCTTCACACTAATCTTTTGACTGGGCATGCTCTGTCCACAGTAGTAGATAATTCATTTTCAATTTTGCTTTTTTGTTTTCATTTTCATTGACTACGGTCACATTCAATCCTATCTTCATAAGTATGATAACACTGGGTGTATGTCCACTAAATATTCCTATTATTTCATGATGTAGCTTATCTGTAATCAGTATGTAATTTCCTTCATGATTGTTTTCAACTTTATTTTTTGTTGCAGTATCTGACATCAGAGGAAGAAAATCCACCCTCTTTTTTTAATTTACCCAAGGCATAAAAGACTTTGTTCTGTTCCCTGCTTCTTCAGAATAGCTGTTACTTTTCTTGAATACCTCTTTTCACTTCAATCAAATCCTTCTACCAAACTCAATATAAATGAAGACATGGAATTTTCCATGTTTCAAAATATGTCTCATACAGTAATTTGAGTCCATCATCCTTTTGTAAGGAAATGGGATGCAGGTTGCATTATTTGTTCTTTTGCATCCTTCCCTTTAGTGCATCATAATTTGGGGATTTGAGGGAACTTGAGCTAAAAATTAGTTACTGTCACCTTAAGCAGTAAATAATGGCCCAATTTTGTTATAACTGTTTTTCCTCTTGGACAACAAGTATTTAAAACATAATGCGCCCCCCCCCCCCGCAGTTATTCTAAATGGTCCAAACCATATATGATCTAGAATCAGAACAGCAGGAAAATGTTAATGGTGCTTCTGGTATAGATCAGCTAGGGTACAATGGAGAGTCTTGCCCAGACCTCCCACCACCTTTTGACCCAAACCCAGAATGAACTAACTCTGCTTGGGGTTCACCCCCTTATATAGTCCAATTCTAACTGCCCCTGAACTGCCTTCAGTTTCTTGGGGTTCCAAATATGAACCCCCTTTTGCTTCTCTCTTGCAGTAATGCTTACAGTCCTCACCATGGAAAGGCCACCCTGTGACATCTGCCTCATGGATTCCCTTTGCCACCCACCACAGCAGCCTTCCAAAGATTTCCCTGGTCTCCAGCTCTCCTTCATGGCTTCCTCCCACCCCTGCCTCTCCTTCTGAGCTGAGAACTTGGTCTCATATTTCACTGACCTCTCTGCAGAGCTCTCTTATCCTCCACATCTCATCCAGCTCAGCTGCCTCCTTTTCTTTTTTGACCTCAAAATCAGAAGAAAACATCATTCTCCTAGCCAAGGAAAATCCCTTTCCATGTGCCAAGGATCCTATTCCACTATGACATTTAATCCCAGCCTATTCCTCCCTGCAGTATCCCCAATGATCTCTCCTTTTCAGTTTCTTCCAACATTAATAGAGCAATATCTCTGTCCCTCTGGAAACCAATAAATCATTCCTCCCCAATGCTGCACTCTCACTCGATGTCTCATTCCTCTGAGATACTGTACAACATCTGCCCTCAGGATGAGAGCTAAACTGCTAGAGATGACCATTTGCAGTGAGTTGTGCCAATGCTTTTCCCTTGTCTTTTCTACCATACTTTTGGCTTACTTTCCTCAGTATGCCTTTCCTGGAGCCCAAGCTGAAGCCCATCTTCCATAGTTTTCTTCTCTTTAGAGTCTTCCTTCTCTTGATTCACTATACTGGATTTAGTTCCTAAAGGGCTTCTACTGAAGAATGCTTTCTACTTTGGCACCGGGTGATCTCCATGAGAGCAAGGGATGTCCACTGCATCCCTTTATATCCCCTATAACTTATTACACAACCCATGTATGAGAGCAAGCACTCATACATGTTTCTGTATAATAAAGATCTCTGAATGGATAAGTGAACCCATTTTGACACCTGTAGGAGAATTCAAGGCCCATCAATGCCAAAAAGTGACTCCATAGAGTATTAAAGACTGATCCCCTGAAGGGACTTAATACAAAATGGAGTCCAACACACTCATCCTTACATATGAGGAAATTGAGGCTCATGGATGCAGTGGCTTGCCAGGGAGCCCTGCTAAAACCTCTGAAAAAGAATTCCAAGTCAGGTTCTCTTCCCACAAATCTAACTCCGGATTCACTAGAGCACATAGAAGCCTCTGGTCACGCCAGCTCTCACACACCTGTTTCCCCCTCACTTACCTGGGAAGTAGTTCCTCAGATCTTCTTGCTCCAGCATTCATTGAGCTTCCCTCAGCTGCAAATATAAGAACACATATTCTGGGGGAGCTGGAAGCCCTTGGTATGTGGAATCAGTCAGAGAGGAGGGTGGAGAAGCTTGTCATTGAGTTCTCTTGAGGGAAATGTGGGGGAATCCATTGACTCCACACATGTCTGTCCATGGGGTTCCCAAAACAGCCTGCCCTCACCCTTCAATGTCTGTAATGCAGAAGCCCAGAGTAGGATGTGCCAGTTATTCTGCTGAGGAGCAATAGCTCCCTCAGCATCTTTTTCTACTCTGCCAGAAACTCCTAAAATCCCAAACTAGGTGCAAGGGTCATTGTTCTGGATCAGTCTGAAGCCCCAGACACAGGGACCTCGAGGAATCAGATTTTTGTCCCATCTTTCTGCCTGCTCCTCACGCCCTGACACCCCTATGAGCCTCAGGGACTTCTCTCTCAGGGAGTCTCTGCTTCTTCCCCTGGGGAACTCAATCCTCATTGGGCCAATGCTGTCTCTCAGCCAGTCCAATCATCATGACAATAACAGGGGGTACAAGCAGGGCTTGTAGGTTTACCTGGTCTTCTGGAGGATTGTCTCTACAGAATTTAGTGTGGGGAAGGAGGGGGAAGAAAGTCAGGGAACCAGTCTGGAAATAGGACAATTGGTTCTGGCACATTTTTTGTAGAGAAGGCTGAACTCAGTCAATAGTTTTTTCTATTTGGCAGCTAGAAGGGGAGTGGACAGGGACCTGGACTTAGAGGCAGGAACACCTCGGTATAAATAAGGCCCCGAGAAGCTTCTACGTGTGTGCCTCAGATCAAGCCATTTAAGGATTCTCTATTTCATCAACTGTAAAATGAGGATAACTGTCACCAAATTTGGAAGATGAAGGTGAGGAAGAAGTGCTATAATATTACAAAAGAAAACTCTTGACAAAGCACCTGGCCAAAAGCTTTATAAAGGATTCTTCCCTTCCCTCCCTTTCTCACCATGCCCTGCTGGAGGATTAGGGCAATAGGAGGGAAGACTAAGGACAACCCTACTCTGCTGGGAACACCTAGGAGGTATGAACTAGAAAAAAAATATCCCAAAGAGTAGATCCATTCTAGGAAGAGGGTGGATAGAAAACCCAACCTAAGTTTTCTCAGATGGGTTTGGGATGCACAATTACAGGACAGGGAGAGGTGAGATGAAATCAACTGAGACTACTTCAACCTCTGAGATTTTCCCATACGGATTTGATTTCTGACTTCAGAAGCACCAAAGGGAACCTCAAGGTCCCATTACACAACACGAAGTCCTTTTAGAGGAGAACCAGGCAACAGGAGGGCCCTGGATCTTGGACTAAGTAAAGGAGCCCTTATCCCTTCCTCATGACTGAAAACTGCCCTCAACCCTGCCTCCTGGTGAGGACCATATTCCCTTGTATGGCAGACTTGGGCAGCAGGGAGAGGGCTCCTTTCCCACAGAGACCAGGTTCTGGGCATTCTCCAACATTACCTCCTTGTACAACTCCTTCTGGGGAGAGGACAAGAGGTGCCACTCCTTCCTCGTGAAGTCCACAGCCACATCCTTGAATGTCACCACCTCCTAGAGCAGCCCAAGGCAGAGAACAGAGGGCTGAAAGTTACATCACAATGAAGAGCCCACCTCTGGTCAGTTACAGGAGGAAACTGACCCACAGAGAAGGGAGGGGCCAAAGGTCCCACTCTTTGTCAGTGTCAGCACTAGAAGTCTAGGCTTTAAGAGCCCAATGGAGCTTTGAGAGAAGCAGCTCTAAGATGCTCTGGAACAATGCTGAGGAGTTTCTAACTATTGTGTGAAGGAAAAGGTCTAAAGGACCTCCATTGCAACTCTGACCCCAAGGACCCCAGCAATGGCTTGAAGGTGTTACAGTCACATGTTTGCTGCCCTGCCCTGGGGAGTCAGTTCAGTGTGAGCCTCCCAAGCATCAATGTGCCAGAGTCATGCAGGGAGGAACTGGGGAACACAAAAGGCAATAGAAATAGAGGGGGCTTTTTTAGCTCTCCATTGGAACCAACTGGCTCTCTGGGCTGAGGGTTACTCTTTGAGCTTTCCTTATCTCTTGATCTCCTGAAAGCCCAACCTGACCAAGTTGAATGGAGAAAGTGATCTAGAAAGCCTGAGACCTGTCTCCCTCCTTCTATGAAACTGTCTTGACTAACAAAAGCTTATAAATCTGGTAACAAGCCTCCAGATAAATTTTTAATTATAACACTGGAAGGCATCTCCCTGTGAAATCATGGTGAAAGTCTGTATTCTAGCTGGGAGCTGTGTGGATCTGTGGAGGAGAAAAGAGAAGGTGAGGTGAAAGTTCTTCCTTCCCAGAACTTAGAAGCAATATGCTCTCAAGGAAAATCTATGAAATTTGTGAGAATATGTTCACCAGTGTATTATGGAAGAGAATTCTACATGACGCCATCAAAGAGAACAAAGCTAAAGAAAAGATCTAGTTTGTTTTCTGCAAGACTGAAATCAACTTTGATGTGGATGAAAACAAGTAGAGGGTCCAAAAGAGATGGTCATTACAATCTGGACTCAAAGTAGTGATCTGGAATGCTTTCCAGCCAAGTGAAGGCCATTTGTCTGTGATGACATTCAGGGCTTGAGGTTCCTGTTGGTAGTATGGGTCACAGCCAAAGCCTTTATTTTCTTATTGCTTTCATTTGTATTGAATGTGTTCCTTAATTATAATTCACTATACAAAAATAAAAATAACTATGATGGAGGAGGGATAATTACTTTGCTTAACAAAAAATGAAAAATTTTGCTATTTATTAATGTACTCAGAGGGCTGGAATTTTGCCCCTTGATATACTCCATAGGGAGCACCCTTAGCAAGACAATGAATTGAGTTCCAGACCTGTGTGGGTCCCTGCTGTGAAGGTACTACTTTCTCCAACATCCTGCTACTCTCTCCAACATCCCACCCCCACCTACGCTAAGTCTAGCACCACCTTGGGGCTTAAAACTGCCTTCAAGGATTATCTCCTTTTAAAAAAGCAAAATATTTTCATCTGACCAAGCCTAAATTTGGTGACAGCTGCATCCTTTTTAAATTAAGGTGGGAGGCAAGTAGTAGGTGGTGGTTCATGCCCTAAGTTGATCTGCCCTAGTGTCTATTTTTAAACAACTCTGAAAAGCTTAGAGAAGTGAGGCTCCTCTCCATGGTGGTAGACATAATGTAAGAACTAAAGCTAGGGTTATGGCCCTTATTCTGCAGAAACCTTATTAGAATTCACTTAGATAGTTGCAGGCAGAGAATTAAAAAGAAAAATATTTTTAGTCATGTGGGTGCTCTCCCCATAGCAACCTCAGCCACCTTCCTCTTTGCCAGGTCCTACAAAAGGAGCCCCTACTTCCTTGTCTTCAACCTTTTATCCTACCAGGTCCCCATCAATTATGTCCTGTTCAAATTCAGTCATATAACCCACACTAGATGATGTCACTAGAATCAGAGATGTAGATAAGACCCCATATGTGCTCCTGGAAGAGGGTTCCCTTAACACAATTGGATACATTGTCTAAAGCAAATGGCAACTTATTTCCCCTTTAAACCTTCAATGAATTAGTTTAGTTTGTACAAACATTTATGAATAGAAGATAATGAAAATAATCCACATTGTAGCTTGTTATTGATTTCTGATTTGGGGTTCTCTGTGAATATCTATCCACACTAACTGCATTCATGAAGCTTATTCTTAGTGCAGATTTTTTGATGTGTAGCCAGAGTCGACCTCTGACGGAATCTCTTTCCACACTGCTTGCATTCATAAGGTTTCTCTCCAGTGTGAATTCTCTTATGTTGAGTAACATGAGAGCTCCGACTGAATGTCTTTCCACACTGGTTGCATTCATAAGGTTTCTCCCCAGTGTGCATTCTCTGATGTATAGCCAGAGTGGATTTGTAATCAAATGTCCGTCCACATTGCTTGCACTCATGACATTTCTCTCCAGTGTGGATTCTCTGATGCTGAGTAAGATCAGAGCTCTGTTTGAATGTTTTTCCGCACTGCTCGCATTCATAACCTTTCTTTCCAGTGTGGATTCTCTGATGCTTATTAAGAACGGAAGTCCGTCTAAATGTCTTTCCACACTGGTTGCATTCATAAGGTTTCTCCCCAGTGTGGATTCTCTGATGTACAACCAGACTGGCTCTCTCATTGAATGTCTTCCCACACTGGTTGCATTCATAAGGTTTCTCCCCAGTGTGGATTCTCTGATGTACAACCAGATTGGACTTGTAGTTGAATGTCTTTCCACATTGCTTGCATTCATAAGGTTTCTCACCAGAGTGGATTCTTTGATGTTCAGCAAGATGGCATCTTAGCCTAAATGTCTTTCCACACTGGTTGCATTCATAAGGTTTCTCCCCAGTGTGGATTCTCTGATGTAAAGCAAGACAGGAGCTGTCCCTGAATGTCTTCCCACACTGCTTGCATTCATAAGCTTTCTCTCCAGTGTGAATTCTCTGATGCCGAGTAAGAACACAGTTCCGTCTAAATGTCTTTCCACACTGGTTGCATTCATAAGGTTTCTCCCCAGTGTGGATTCTCTGATGTACAACCAGACTGGATTTCTCATTGAATGTCTTTCCACATTGCTTACAGTCATAAGGTTTCTCCCCAGTGTGGACTCTCTGATGTACAACCAGACTGGGTTTCTCATTGAATAGCTTTCCACACTGGTTGCATTCATAAGGTTTCTCACCAGTGTGGATTCTCTGGTGTACAGCCCAATTGGACCTGTTACTGAATAGCTTTCCACAATACTTACATTCATAAGGTTTCTCCCCAGTGTGGACTCTCTGATGTATAACCAGTCTGGATCTCTTATTGAATGTCTTTCCACAGTGTTTGCATTCATAAGGTTTCTCTCCAGTGTGGATTCTCTGATGTACACCCAGACTGGACCTCTCATTGAATGCCTTGCCACACTGCTTGCATTCATAAGGTCTCTCCCCAGAATGGATTCTCTGATGTGCAGCAAGACTGGAGCTATGACTAAATGCCTTCCCACATTGCTTGCATTCATAAGGTTTCTCCCCAGTGTGGACTCTCTGATGTATAGCAAGGTTGGACTTCAGACTAAATGCTTTTCCACATTGCTTGCATTCATAAGGTTTCTCCCCAATGTGGATTCTCTCATGCTTAGCAAGACTGGAGCTATGACTAAATGCCTTTCCACATTGCGCACATTCATAAGGTTTCTCCCCAGTATGGATTCTCAGATGTATAGCCAGATAGGATCTCTTATTGAAGGTTTTTCCACACTGTTTGCATTCATGAGGTTTCTCCCCAGTGTGGATTCTCTGATGTATAGCAAGTTTGTGTCTCTGTCTGTATGGTTTTCCACACTGCTTCCATTCACCAGACTTTTTCTCAGAGTCCATTTTTTGATGTTCTACAGTACGGGATGAATTTTGAGATTCAACACCAAATTCTCTCCAAGCTACATTATTTGGAACATCACTCATGATTCTTTGCTGATCTGTTTCTTCCACAGAAGGGCTCATCTCTTTTGGAGTTGCCTTCATTTCCGGTCTGATCTCTCCTAAAAGAAATGAACAGTAAAACATACCTGCACAGTCACATATACACACAAATAACAATCTCTTTTCCTCCAATGTCAGAACATGAACTGCTTTATAAGCTATTTCCTCAGGTAAGAAGAAAAGTCTTCCAACTGAAATGGACACAATCCATCCTTTGAAAATGCCATTACCTTAAAGCTAAATGTTATGGGCGGTATGGTGCTTCTGGATTGGGCCTGATAGAGAGATGGCCCAAGGTCCTCAGATAATATAAGGATCTAAGTTAAATAAGGATTAGAAGCCTAAGTGAACACCAAGGCATGATAGTGAGCAGGTACCACAAATATTTGCAACTTAGTGGGCAGCTGAGTAGCTCAGTAGATTGAGTCAGGCCTAGAGATGGGAGGTCCTAGGTTCAAAGCCAGCCTCAGACACTTCCCAGCTGTGTGACCCTGGGCAAGTAACTTGACTCCCCCATTGCCCACCCTTACCACTCTTCCACCTATGAGCCAATACACAGAAGTTAAAGGTTTTAAAAATAAAAAAATATATATTTGCAGCTTAGCTGAGCACCAGATTTCCACATCTACAGTATTCTACAGTACCCAGGACTAAGTAAGAAGCTGTGAACTAAGCCACACAGCTTCCCTGGTTACTTGTCTTGAGGTTGAGTTAATGGATAGATGTTAATAAGGATAAATGTTGATAATTGGATAACACTAATGACTGTGACTTAGCTGAAGTATTCCCTTTCCACTTGGTTGCAAGAATATTAAATTGATCTTCATGATAAAACCAGCCTTCATCAAAATGAGCTTCAAGAATTTAATTATAATAAACTCAGGTGAAGGATCAACGTTGAGGAAGATGTTGGGAATCTATACTAGACTACAGATGATAAAGTTGGACGGTCAATTAATAATCAGGTGTGTCTGCTGGCTGGAGAGGTTCCTCTCCCACTCTGGATCTGGTCAGGCCAGGCACCTATGGCCCTGACAGGTGGAGTGTGGTTTGATGATATTCTTTTTGATAATCGGGTAGTTAGTATATATCTCACAGCTCTATTCAGTAGTTGATGACATGGTAATTGATGAAAGAGAATACAGGTAACTTTGAACAGATTGATTGGTCTACCCACCCACCACCTGGGGTCCCCTTCTCATAACTGAAAGATTGGATCAGCTCATGCCTTTAAATTTATAGTGCTGGCAGCAACTGCCTTCTGCCCCCTCATTCATGGCATCTGGGTAAGTTATAAATTCCAAACTGTTGGTTATCACTCATTTTGCTTCTCCATTTTGTTATCAGAAATTGCTATTACTATAACAATTTAATTTTAAAAAAGCCTCCCATACAACCTCATTGTCTTCATAACAAACCTGTAATTTGGGCCAGGTTATCATTATTACATTCCTATCTCAAACCATGACCACAGAATGGTGGTGGAGTGACTTGACCCAAATCCTGGCAGCTGAAACCAAATCTTGTGACTGGCCATGCTCTGTCCATAGTACTAGACAATTCATTTTCAATCTTTCTTTTTGCTTTCATTTTCATTGTCTACACATTCAATCCCATCTTCCTAGGTATAATAACACTGGGTTTATGTATACTAAAATTTCCTATTTCATAATCTAGCTTATCTGAAAGCATTGTTATTTCCTTCATGACTGCTTTCAACTTTTTTTGTTGCAGTATCTGACATCAGAGGAAGAAAATCCATCCTCTTTTTTGAATTTACCCAAGGCATAAAAGATTTTCTTCTGTTCCCTACTTCTTCAGAATAGCCATTACTTTTCTTTATATGCCTCTTTTTAGTATCAAGTCCTTCTACTAAATACAATGTAAACAAAGACATGGAATTTCCCATGTTTCAAAATATGTTTCATACAGTAACTTGAGTCCATCATTCTTTTGAAAGGAAATGGGCTACAGGTTCCATTATTTGTCTTTTTCCCCCTTCCTATTTAGTGGTTCATAAGCCCATTTGAGGGAACTTGAGCTAAAAATTAATTACTGTCACCTTAAGCAGTAAATAATGGTCCAATTTTGTTATAACTGTTTTTCCTTGTGGACAATAAGTATTTCAAACTGTGTAAATGGAATTAGCTCACCCTCATTCATTCTTTAGACTTTAGCCACCAGGAATGTCACCCCACCCAACTTAGAATTAAGTGGGGAGGGGGGAGGTCTGTGACCCACATGTGATAGTGACAAAATCAAAAACAAGTGATTGCCCCCTGGACAGGCCAAAACGGGGTTGAGGCTGCCATTTATCTACGTGAAACTGGAGGTGGATGCAGGAAGTGATGAAAACTGCTATATTTTAAATATGATGGTAACTTCTTGGCATTGGAGGAGCTCGGGTGAGACCTCAGACTGCTTTCCTTTGAATTGTCAAGTGGGTAAGTTAGGCTGACTCTTTCCTTTTTCCCTTGACGTTTCTGGAGGCCCTAGCCTCAAAGAGGCCTCTCATCTTGGAGGAGGCCTTGTGGCTAGAAGCCTTGCTTAATAAACCTCTGTGCTCCCTCTGCTGGGGCCTCTGAAGCCCTACCTGGTCCGAGCCTCCGGTCCAGGCCAGAGTTTCTCTCCCTTATTTTCCCTACCTTCAACCTTCCTAATTATAAATAAACCACCACAAAAGACATCCTGACTAGGATCTTTTATTTTAAAATAGAGTAATCGATTCCTGGTGACCAAACTAGATATCCAGTCCAACCATAATCTTTCCCATTTTCCCCTTTTCCAAAACATAAGGGTTTTTTCCCGTGCAGTGCTTTCAACTGATCCCAACCAGGAATATGATGCTTTTCAGGTACATTTATAATGTAAACAAACTCTGCTTCCGACTAAGTGTCACATATTCTTTTAGTCTCTCAATGTGACATCAAATAATTTCCAAGTTTCCAGGAAGGTTAGCCATTCATGCTCACAGGTAAGCACAGACTCTCCTTGGCTGCCATTATTTGTTAATAGTTGTTTCATACCTGGGTACCCTGGAATTGCATCTCATGAAGTTTATAACCACATGATTGAGATGTTATTTTGGGTTTGCAATCTTGCAGGAGAGAGCAGTCTTTGCAAATCCTGGTCAGTAGATATAATGTAGGAGTCCAGGTATATATTCATCTTGATATTTTAGGAGTACTCAAAAAAGCTGATTGATTTCTGTAACCCTGAGTTAAATGGAACCTTAATCTTGTAAAATTCCTAACCCTTCCCTGAAGCTTCACTCCAGAAGACTGGTCAGTTATCTCAGTCTTTTTGTTTAGCCTATAAACATCAATTAACATCTGTATCAAACAAGCTTAGATACCTTAGGCCATATGAACTCCTGATCTGAGCACTCACCTGGGCAGTAGCTCCTCAGGTCTTCTTGCTCCAGCATCCATGGAGCTTCCCTTTGCTCCAAATAAGAGATTACATCTTCGGGGGGAGCTGGAAGCCCTGGGCATGGGGGAATCAGTCAGGGAGGAAGAGACAGAGAAGCTTGTCATTGAGTTTCTTTGAGGGAAAGGTCAATAGTTTTTTCTATTATCTGGCAGCTAGAAGGCAAGTGGACAGAGACCTGGGCTTAGAGGCAGGAACACCTCAGTTTAAATTTGTCCCCAAGCAACTTCTATATGTGTGCCTCAGATCAAGTCACTTAAAATTGATTCTCTATTTCCTCAACTATAAAATGGAGATAATTGTGTGACCAAATTTGGAAGATGAAGTGAGGAAGAAGTGCTATAATATTAAAAAAGAAAACCCTTGGCAGAGCCCCTGGCCAAGAGCAGGTCGTTATAAAGGCTTCTTCCCTTCCTTCCCTTTCTCACCAAGCTCTACTGGAGGATTAGGGCAATAGGAGGGGAGACCAAGGACAACCCTGCTCTGCTAGACACCTAAGAGGTATGAAATAGAGAAAAATATGCCAAAGAGTTGATCCACTCTAGAGAGGAAGAGGGTGGATGGAAAACCTGCCCTAATAGTTTTCCCAGATGGGTTTGGGAGACACAATTCCAGGCCAGGAAGAGGCAAGACAGAATCAGCTCTCAGATTACTTCAACTTCTGAGCTTATTCCACATGGATTTGAGTTCTGACTTTAGGATCAACAAAGGAACCCCACCCCCACCCCCAAGGTCCCATTACACAATGCAAAGTCCTTTTACAGGAGAACCAAGCAGCAGGAGGGCCCTGGACCTTGGACTCAGCATAGGAGCCCTCATCCCTTCCTCATGACTGAAAACTGCTCCTAACCCTGCCTGCTGCTGAGGGCCATATTTCCTTGGGTGGCAGACCCAGGCAGCAGGGAGAGGCCCCTTACCCACAGAGACGAGGTTTTGGACATTCTCCAACATCACCTCCTTGTACAGCTCCTTCTGGGGAGAGGACAAGAGGCGCCACTCCTTCCTCGTGAAGTCCACAGCCACATCCTTGAACGTCACCACCTCCTAGAGGAGCCCAAGGCAGAGCACAGAAGGCTGAAAGTCACATCACAGTGAAGAGCCCACCTCTGGTCAATTACAGGAGGAAACTCACCCAAAGAGAAGGGAGGGGCTAAAGGTCCCGCCCTTTGTCAGTGTCAGAGTCAGCACTAGAAGCTGAGTCTGTAAGAGCCCAATGGAGACTTGAGAGAAGCAGCTCTAGGATGCTCCAGAACAATGCTGAGGAGTTTCTAACTATGGTGTGAAGGGAAATGTCATGGGGACCTCCATTGTAACTTTGATCTCAAGGGCCCCAGCAGTGGGAGGAAGGTGTCACAGAGTCACATGTCTGCTGCCTGCTCTGTCAGTGTGAGCATCGGAGCATCAACGTGCCAGAGCCACACAGGGAGGAGCTGGGGACAGAAAAGGCAATAGAGGGAAGGAGAGGGGGATTTTTTTACTTCTCCATTAGAAGTAACTGACTCTTCTCGGCTGGGGGTTTCTCTCTGAGCTTTCCTTATCTCCTGATCTCCTGCAAGCCCAGCCTGACTGAGCTGGAGAAAGAGAGCTAGAAAAGTTGAGATATTTCTGTCTCTCTCCCTCGTTCTATGAAACTCTGTCTTGACTAATAAATGCTTATATATCTGGTAATAAACCCCCAGATAAAATTTTAATTATAACACTATAGAAGGCATTTCCCTGTGAAATCATGGTGAAAGTCTGTGTTCTAACTGGCAGCTGTGTGGATCTGTGGAGGAGAAAAGAGAAGGTGAGGTGAAAGTTCTTCCTTCCCAGAACTTAGAAGCGATATGTTCTCAAGCAAAATCTGTGAAGAGTTTGTGACAATCTGCCCAGGGCAGTGTGTTCTGGAAGGAAGAGAGTCCTATGTGATGCCTTCAAAGGGAACATAGCTAAAGAAAAGATCTAGTTTGTTTTCTGCAAGACTGATAACAAGTTTGATCTGGATGAAAACATGAGGAGAGTCCTAAAGAGATGGTCATGACAATCTGGACTCCAAGGAGTGCTCTGAGATGCTTTCCAGCCAAGTGAAGGAGACTTATCTGTGGTGACATTCAGGGATGGAGGTCCCCTTGGAAGGATGGATCACAGCCAAAGCCTTTGCTTTATAAGTGCTATGATTTGTATATGGCATATATTCCTTAATTATACTTCATTACACAAACATAAACATAACTATGATGGAGAAGGGAGAATTACTTTGTCCAACAAAAAAATAAATAATTTGGGTTTTGTTTGAGCTAATTCATGAGGAAAAAAATGTCGCCACTATCTTTTTGAGGAAGAAATGATGTAAACATACACTTGGAACTCTAGAAACTTCAGAGTACAAGAGTCAAGATAACGAGTTAAAGAGGCCTACATCTGACAGCCCATATATAAGAGATGTTGGCCAGATATGAAAATATCCTAATACTGTGGAGGGGCCACTTATATTTCCTACCTGCTCCATGCATTACATGTGTTTGGCCAATGATCCTGGAATTAGATGTTTTTCCATTTCACTTCCTTTATTCTAGGATTTGACTTCTGAACAATTGAGGAATTCCTGACTCTCTCTTGTGCTTTTTCAGATCCCCAAGAATGTATCAATCTTTTCTTTCCTCTAGGATCTCGAGTTCTTCTTCACTGCAGAGTATTCACTGTGTGGGTTCTCAGCAAAGAAAGACAGTCCTTAGGGACTGATAACTGATCTTTAGTTCATTCCTTGACTCACACTCAGCAGATGCTATTCCAAACATCTTTCCTTCTCATACCTCCCACACCCATTCATCATGACCAGGGGGTGAGGTCATGAACTCCAAACTTCCTTCCATATGGAAAATGAATCTCAAATATCTTGATTCTCACCTTTATCTACTTTTTGGGGTCTCCTCTGACTAATTTCTCCACCGTTCCTCTCATATGGGCACCTCCTCTACACCCAAAACCCTTTTCATCCCTCTTTTGTGATTTATCTTCCTCTGTTAGCTTGTTACAACCTTGGGGTGAAGAGAAAAATATCTAGAATCTACCATGGCAAGCCTCCCCAGAAAGAACAAAACAGAGAACAAGAGATTTGGAATGGCAATCCACAAAAGGGAAGCATAACCTAAAAGAAAAGTCAAGAAATGTAAAACAAAATCTTCCCAATTCCAACATCAAACATCCTGATTTCAAAGACAGGAGAAATACAGACAACCTAAAAGTCAGAGGCCACCCAGAAGATCACAATTGATTTTTAAAAAATGAACACAACAAGGGGCAGCTGGGTAGCTCAGTGGAGTGAGAGTCAGGCCTAGAGACAGGAGGTCCTAGGTTCAAACCCAGCCTCAGCCACTTCCCAGCTGTGTGACCCTGGGCAAGTCACTTGACCCCCATGGCCCACCCTTACCAATCTTCCACCTATGAGACATTACACCGAAGTACAAGGGTTTAAAAAAAAAAAAATGAACACAACAATGACAATAACAATCAAAGGGCACTGGCCAGAACATCAGGACCATAAAAAATGAAATGGCAATGGAAAGCATTTACAGATTGCTTTCAGAAAGAAACCAACCCAAGGCTGACAATTCCAAGTCAGAAACAAAAAGTGTTACTGTTTGTTTTAAATTCAGGGAAGTGTCTAGCAGACTCCCTATGGACATGTGGGAGACTTTGAGACTACATTACCCATGATTCCAATGGGTCTTAGGGTGTGGGGACATCAAAGGTCCCCATGCAGGGAGCAGTTTAAATTCAGAGGAGGGCCAAAAGAATGCCTCTTGATCTTTCTGAGGAGTTGACTGACGTGCGGAGAGGATGGGCTCCAGTGGTAAATATAAAAGATAGGCGCGGACATATATATTTTACCAACATGGCCATGGCTTTAATTAAAATACTAATTTCTATTATTATATCAGTCTTTATCATTTTTAATCTTAACGTTACAAGCCCTCAGAAGAAAGAACTTCAAAAGCAATGAAAAGGATAAGGAATAATACCAGATTATTACAAATCCAGGAAATGAAAGAAGCTATTCCAGAGAATATTGGAACTCAGGATGCAGCCCAGGGTGACCTCTCCTCTGAGAAGACTCAGCTGACATTGTATCATTTACTTACGGATCCTATTTGCCATTATCTGCTTTTGCCTGGTAACTGCCTGTGGGAGGCCAATAAGAGAAACAGTCTTAAATAGATGAAAATCTGAGACTCCTCTTTTGACCTCTTTTATGATCCACACCTTTTCTTATTGAAAAACATTATAGCTTCTAGGAAAACTTTAAACTTTAAAGTAAACCAGCACTTAATGAGTTAACAGCCTTTTTTCACTCAGCAAAGTAAAGCTGCAGCTGTGGGTATCTCTCTCTAATTGCTCCAGGCATCCCAAGGTCACAGAGTGGCAAGCTCAGGCAAAGTAACTTTTAGATAAAGTGAGGCTCATTTTTAACCTTGGGACTTTTTTCGCCTTCAGCATTATCTTCATAAGAAAATTCTTTGTAAAACTATAACTTTATTGTGCTTTGATATGACATAATTTGTTTCTGTGCAAACGCAAATTTTTTTTTTTGGGGGGGGTGGTGTGTGAAATGAGTCTTGAAGTATATATAATAAACTCCATGCTCCTGGAGACAGAGCTGGAAGCATGAGCTAAAAGATCTTCATGTCCTTACTTCTTATCAACTAAGCCATCTTTATCAGATTATCTGGAGATGATAGATACATCTCGAGACCTGCCCAAGACATGGTTCTCTGTCTCCTGACTGGGCTCAATATTCTGCCAACCTGTAATAGATGAAGGGCAAACTCCAGCTCTCGGGCAATTCACCACCACTGTAGTCTCATTACATATTAGATGACCTTGGAAGATTCTGGCGAGCCCCAGGGAGTCGGGTCTAGTCTTTCTACACCCCTGACCCATCTCTCAAAGATGCCTGGTTTGCTGCCCTAAGTCAGGGCCTTGACCTTGCTCTTGTACTCACACAAGAATCACTTCTTCATCTGAGGAGAAAAGATGGGCTGGGTCATTTGCTGGCTGTGTTATTTAGAATTTCTGGTGCTCTATTGAGAGCTATTTGAGACTCATTTGAGTTTTAATGACAAACTTCCTGTGGACACTTGGAAAACTACATTTTCCATGGTCCAACGGGTTTCCTGTTTTGGATGACGGCTTCAAGGTAAAGCATGTCTTTAAATATTGGAAGTGGTGTTTGACTTCCTCTTTGCTGCCTGAGCACGCTCCCTGGGGACAAAGAGGAAGAGGGAAGGTATGGAACAAAATGGCTGAAGCGGCAATTTGAATTTTTTACAGTGCGTGGTCGATTTTATTCTATCAACATGGGCCTAATTAAAATATTACTTTTCCTCATAATATCAGCCTTCATCAATTTTAAAAACAACATGGCCCCTTATTATTGATTGTTCCAATCAATCGCAGTGTCCCTGATTTTCCCAGCTCCATTATGAATCATGTTGCCCTCAATCCTATGATATCGGTTATCGTGTCTGTTCCTTGTTCTGTGCATTAATAGAGGCAAACCCAGTCTGACCCCTTTTACTGACAAGCAGCATTCCCCTGCTTCTTCTCCCTGGAGAACTGCCTCAGTTTGCTCTTTGGTTAAATTTCATTCCAACACCTGCAAATGTGAGGTTCACAATATTGGACAGAACAGTAGACTTCCCCTAATGAAGAGGAGTCTGAAATATTTTTAGAAAGAAAACCCGAAGGGAAGAAATCATTTGCTTCTTGATCACCCCGAGCAGCAGAAAAGCAGGAGGAGTGAATAACTGAAGACAGCAGTGGCAGCAGAGGCACATCAGAGAGCAGAAAGAGGCTTCCTTTAAAAACTACCGATAGTGGGGCAGCTGGGTAGCTCAGTGGATTGAGAGTCAGGCCTAGAGACAGGAGGTCCTGGGTTCAAATCTGACCTCAGACACTTCCCAGCTGTGTGACCCTGAGCAAGTCACTTGACCCCCACTGCCCACCCTTACCACTCTTCCACCTATGAGATAATACACAGAAGTTATGGGTTTAAAATTTTTTTAAATAGCAATAAAATAAAAACTACCAATAGACAAAGGGAGGAATGAGAGCACTTAGGGCTAGAGGAGAGGATGAAGATGAAGGAATTATGGGAAGAATCTTGTGGCTTCCCATCTGCTCCTGGCAAATGCTTCTTGTTTTGGATTGAGGGACCCCAGGGGGGAAGAGGAGGAGCATACAGACAAGATGGGGATACATCTGGGGCATCTCAAGAACCAGAAATGTTCGATTCCATTCTCTCTCTATTCTGCACCTGTTCTGCCCCAGGCCCTGTGCTAAGCTCTGGGGATTCCTTGTCCTCAAAGAGCTTACAATCCAATGGTGGAAGGAGACAATATACAGACAAATATGGACACAGGGCAAGCCCTGTCTAGGAGAAACAGGGAAGAATGAGAAGAATGAAGGCACTCTGATGAAGAGGGATGAGGAAAGGCTTTCCTGTAGAATCTTTTTAGTTGGTACTTAGAGGAAGTTCAAAGGCCTCAGTGTTCTGAACTGTGGAGGAAAACTATTCCAGGAATGCAGTAAAGCCAACAAAAATGCCTGAAGTCAGAGGCAGCCAGGTCCCATAGTGGATAGAGTGCCAGATCTGGAAGCAGGAGGACCTGGGTTCAAATGTGACCTCAGACACTTCCTAGCTACATGATCCTGGGCATCTTAACTTATCTTAACCCTGATTGCCCAGCCCTTGTCCCTCTTCTATCTTGGAACTGATTCTCAGATAGAAGATATGGGTTAAAAATAGACGAACATTTTCCATTTGGGAGCCATTAGGTGACTCTGGGAATAAAGAACTAGAACTAGAGCCAGGAGGTCCTGAGTTCAAATCTGACCTCAGATACTTCCTTCTCTCTGTGACCTTGGGTTAGCCACTTATTCCCAACTACCTACCTCTAACCCATTATCTTCCTTGGAACAGGTACTGAGCATAAATTCTAAGACAGAAGGGAAGGGATTGTTTTAAAAATCTGCAGTTCCGGAGGCCACTGTGCCTGGATCCAAGAGTACAGATTGGGGACTAACATATAAGAAGACTGGAAAGAAGGGCTTTGAACACCAAACAGAATATTTTGTATATGATCCTGAAGGGAATAGGGAGCCATGGAGGTATATGGAGTAGGGGAGTGACACAATCAGAACAATGCAGTAGGAAAATTACTCTAGTGGCTGAATGGAGGAGGCCTTGGACTAGGGAGAGCCTTGTGGCAGACAGAGCCAGCAGCAGGTTGTCTTTTCTACAGGAGGGAGGTGATGGGGGCCTCCAGTAGGAGGCTGGCAGGAACACAGGACAGAAGTGGACCATTGGAGAGATGTTCCAAAGGCGAAACTGAAGGTGCCATATTGGATAGTAGGTAAGAGACAGGGAGGAGTCAAGTGGGGCTCCCAAGCTTTGAGCCTGAGGGACGAGGAGGATGCAGCTACAGAGAAGGTGGGGGTTCTATCTAGGGGAGAGAATAATGTCTGGTTGGGACACACTGAGCCCAAGATGTCTGCTGGTCATCTAGTGTGAAATCCCGGTAAGGAGAGGAGAAATGCAGTACTGGAGGTCAGCACAGACAATGTGGATCTGAGATTCATCAGCAGAGAGATGGTGATGGTATCCCTGGTAGCTGATGAGAGCACCAAGTAAAGAAGTCCAGAGGGAGGAGAGCAGAGGGCCAAAGACAGGGCTAGGGGAGCTCCAACACCCTAACCCTATCCTTGCTGTTACAAATCTAGAGGAGGAGCCAGAAAAGAGTGAGAATCAGAGGTCTGAGAGGCAGGAGCTAACCCAGGAGAGAGAAAGAGCCGAGTCCTAAAAGCATCAAAGGCTGCAGACAGGACTGAGAGGAGGAGGACTGAGGCGGTGCTCTCTGTCGTCTCAGGAAGAGAAGAGCAGATACACCGCAGAGTAGCAGGAACTCTCAGAATCTCCTTCCAACAGATTACTACAAAGTGTCTCAAAAGGACAAAAATCAGAATCACAGAGTAAAGGGGATCTCCCACAGGGCAAAGTTTTAAAGGTAGCCAGTGTTTGGGGATTTCCATGCTCTAAGGGGGCAAAACTATACTTACCGAAGTGGGAGCTGATCTCCCCTCACACATACCACCCACCACACCAGAGTCAGAGTGAGGGCAGGT
>NC_058133.1:523004622-523058876 GCF_016433145.1 Gracilinanus agilis
CCTGAGGCAGAGCTCAGCCCTCCTCGCCCCCCCCCCTTCCCCCTTCCTGCCAGCCTCCATGCAGCCCCTCGGGTGACTTTCCTCCTGCCCAGCAGCCCTCCCCTCCCCCCACTCTAGGAATTCCAGGGCTCCTGCCAGGATCCAATCTCCCATAATGCTCTCTGGCACTCCCAGCCCTGATGAAGCCATCCCCCTCCCCCCTGCCCCATCTTCTGCCCCATCCAAGGCCACACCAGCCTCCTGGGGGGGTCCATCAACAGCACCTTCTCTGGCCGCCCCCCACAGCCAGGCGGCTTGCTCTGCCTGCCCAGCTCAGACCACTGCCCTTCCCGGCTTCCCTACTGTCCAAAGGACAAGCTCGCCTCCTCCAGGAAGCCCTCCGGATCCATCCTCTTCACGCTCTGCCCTCTCTCTGGCCAGCACTGAGCCAGAATAGGGGGTGCTGCGGGTAGCTGCAGCGGAGGCTGCCCAGCGGGAGGCAGTTAAAACTGCATCCCGCACTGGCCGCCCTGGACACCCCCTGCAGGCAGGACGTTTTAGCGGGAAAGGAGATCCCCAAAGCCCCAGCCCACCCCCTCCCACACTAGAACTCAGCTCCAGCTCCTGCCCGAGCCAGAGCCCCGGGGCATGGGGGAGGGGCTCCCAGCTTCCGGGAGATCCTGCAGGAATGAGCCTCCAGGAGGCCCAGGCGGGAGGGGGTCTGCCCCAAAGGGCCTCCCCCAAAGCAGGATTCGCACTCAGCCCCACCCCGGGGGGCTCCCAGCTCTAACCTGGAAGGGAGGAAGGCTCTGTGCCTCCGCCCGCCCCCAGGAGCGCTGCAGCTCCACGTGGGGATCCTCCGCCCTGTTGGCCTCTTTTTGGTCCCCGCGTGATGGCCGCCCCCTTCCCCGCGGCCCCCCTCCGCTATTTCCCGCAGTGATTACCCTTCCCTCAGCCGGGTGGCCCGCAGGCTGCCAGGCTCGCCAAGGTGGAGAGGCGGGAAAACCTTTGAAAGTGGGTGAGGAGGCGGGGACTGGACACGAGCTAGACTTCCGGTTTCCCAGAGACCTCTGCGCTGCCCGGTTGGGGGAGGGGCTTGTCTCTCGCCTCCATTCTGGCCCCGCCTCCCGCCCCGCCCCCTGGCGGGCCTGCCCTGCCCCCGCCCCTCTCCGGTTGGGTGCTTTAGGGCCCTGCAGGCTCCCGGGTATCCGGATGAAAGTAAAGGGTCCCGGCCTTGTTTGGGGCTCTAAAGCCGCGTGGGGGGCCGCACAAATATCCTCTGGGCCTGCCCGTCACTGGCAGAAAAAGGGAGGGAAAAGGCATCACGTGGGCGTGGCCAGGCGGCCCAGAGAAGGAAGATTTCCGAGAAGAACGCCCTCCCCCAAGGGGGAGGAGAAAGCCACGCCCCTCCCCAGCCTCAGTGCCTAGCCACGCCCCCTCCCCTAAGGGGTCTGGTCACGCCCCTCCCTCCCAGGCACTCTGGCCTTCCAGGTAATCCCAGCCAAGGAGGCCCGGGAAAGCTGCTGGCCAGTCACGTGGGTTCTCTCCTCTCTGTAAGGGGAACAAGGAAAGGTAGACACGGGTGGGGGAAGGGAAAAGAGACAGCTTCCCCCCCTCACTGTGGGACGCGCATGCGCCCTTCACTTGGCAAGGACCCGGAACTGCTAGTAGGAGTCGGAGGACCCCAGGCTTTCACCTGGAGAGGGAGAGGCGGCAGGAAGGGCCGCTCCACAGAGCCAGCCAGAGCCATCGGGGCCGCACCCCGAGGCTCCGGGGCCTGTCAGGGCGAGAGCAGCAGAACTTGGGGAACTTCTAGCCCATCGGGGGAAGCGGGGTTGCCGGGCATTCCCATGGCTCCAAGGAAATGGGGAGCCCCAGACAGCATTATGGGGAGGGGCTGATGCTCTCCAATGCACACAAGCCGAGCCTGGGCTACCTGGCAGAGGCCTGGATACAAGGGGAGGAAGTGAGTTCTCAGTGGCCAGCGGCAAGCTTGGGCTCTCCGGATTTCCAGGGAAAACGCGTGTCAGCTGGGTTTGGGGCCAGAAGCCGCCCCTCCCCTCCCCATCCTACACCTCCCCCCCTTGGCCTCTCCCAGGAAGCCCAGCCTGGCGCGACTCTTTCCTTCCTCTCTGCTGTAAGTGTGGCTGCAGCCTCTTTCCGAGCCTGTTTGTCTGCCGCCTGTGCGGGCGGCACCCAGTTCCCCAGAAGGCCCCCAAGATCCCTCCGTGCCATTCCTCAGGGAGAGTGGGCTGCCTGCTGCTCCTCCCTCAGATGCTGGCTCCGGAGCCCAGGGTTGCGCCTCTAGTATTTGGCGCTTGGCCCCACGTGGCTACTCTTAATAGCTATGGGATAAACAAAGGGGAAGGAGGTCTGGGATCACTACTAATGCTACAAGGCAAGTCTGGCTGGACTCAAGGGAAAAGGGTTTCTCACGAAGACGTCCTTGGTCTATTGATAAGATGAATCAGATTGTCCCGGGAACACAGGTAAACAGCCAATGGGAAAGTCAGGGAGAATTAGATGCGTTATCTGTCCACCTGCGGGAGTGAAGGACTCCCACAGGCCCAGGAAAATCTCAGAGGTGGGACAGCGTCAGCGACATGATTGAGACAAATGAGAGTAATCAGGGTTTCAGCCAGAGCCAGCCATCATAAAGATTGCTCTGGTCAGCTTTTGGGCTGTGTTTATTTTATATCACACATAAAGTTGGCGTGGAAATTCATTCTCAACATTCATCTTTTATTAGAGACAATGTGTTAGGTGTGTTTGATGTATCTCTTGGACTGCAGTGGTGGGAAAGTACAGGCTTTTTCATGGGAGACAATTTCTCCATATTTCATTCATTGTTCTTTTACGTGTACTGTGCCGAATCAGGGAGGTGGGAAACTTGGGGAAACCTGTTTTTGCAGGCACCTGTATATGGGAGTGAGAGGCCTAAGTTAGGGTTTTAAAATCTTTAACATTAACTCACTATTTGCTGGTTTGTTGTGAAGTGACTTCTAGGAGAATTTCTGTATTATAACATATAAAGGTGGGACTTTTCCTAGGACTTTGTAGAAGGCTTTCAAAGGATCTAGTAATGGCCTATGATGTTCCTCTATACGCTCCTGGGGCTAGATAGAGATATTGATTTCAATAATTCCAATAAAAGGGAATGTTAGTGAGAAAAGAGTCACATAGGGGAATCTGAGTGGAATCACCAACCTTCTGTCATCTGCTGTGCAGGTTCCAGAGGTCATATGAGTTGTGCAAACATCATGAACTTTGATGACTTCCCACCTCCACCATACAAGACAGCCTTCTAATCTCAACCTGAGCTCTTGGAACTTGCTAGATAATGATCTTGGTGTTCATGTAGATACTTCCCAAGGCACAGAGATAACCCAAAATCCACATGCTCTTAGGTCAGTGGCTATATCTCTAACCCCTTCAAAACCAACTGCCATAGAGAGAGTCCACTGAGAGAAGTCTCTTGCTACCTTCCAGGTTTGGAATGTTCAGCCCTGTCAGCCCTTGCCTGCTTTTCTGCTTTCTACTCTTAAAATGCTATTTTCTTATTACAAAAGGGATTTTCTTTAGCCAGCAGCAGAATGACCTTTTCCTTTGATCCTGAGGCCAGAGAGGAAAAGGAGGCAGCTGAGCTGGGAGAGATGTGGAGGATAGGAGAGCTCTGCAGAGAGGTCCAGCTTTTGTTCAGTGAAATAGGAGACCAAGTTCTCAGCTCAGAAGGTAAGGCAGGGGGTGGGAGGAAGCCATAAGTGAGAGCTGGACACCAGGTAGATCTTTGGAAGGCTGCTGTGGTGGGTGGCAAAGGGAATCCATGAGGGAGACGTCACAGGATTGCCTTGCCAAGGTGAGGACTCAGCTGAGGTCAGGGAGCCTCAATGTAGAGTGGAGCCAGGCATCTGGTTTCCTGATTTTCCTCCTCTCCATTGACCTGAAGCCCATGAGCAGGAGTGAAGAGGGCTGCCTTACCTGGAAGGGATTCAGGGCTAAGCTTTCCCATAATCCTCAGCTCCAGGCCCTTTCCTGGTCTCTGGGATTCAGTCTTTGTCCTGTTCTTGGACAATCAAGTGACCTCACCACCTCGGTTTAGGAAGATGAGTGTTGACGTAGAGTCTAAGAGAACCCCAAGTTTTGGGGTTAGCTTGTAACCTGTTAGCAGGAGACCCCAAGTTAACCCCCTGAGAGGTCACCTGGAGGGGAGTTTCAGACTTAGCTAGTCTGACTGAACCATAGACCCAAAGGTAAGTGATCATCTCAGTGGGGCTAAGCCAATGCTAAATTTCCTTCAATCTTAGAAGGTTTCCCCCTTGTGTCAGACCTGTTCCCAAGAAGCCCCACGCCTGGGCAGGGACCAGCCTCTCAGCCTCTGGCTGTGGTTTCCTTCCCAAGCCTGTCAGCTAGGCGGACACTCCCATGTCCTTGTAGCCATGGTGATGTCAATCAATCCTCTTTCCCTATTCCTCGGTTTCCAAAAGGTATAGAAGTTCCCCAAATCCTTTTGTCCTTTGAAGCTGTGACTTAGCACAGTATCACCTCCAGGGATAAAGTTCCCAGAGTCCTAGGGTGGAGACCCTGTGTGGTGCTGGACTCTGAGTTAAGGCAGGGAGAGAAGTTCAGCAAGGTGTAGGAAAGGGTGGGTTTGGGCAGTGGGCAGGGAAAAGCTGGGCAAGGCAAGAGAGAAGGTGGGGCAGGACAAGAGCAAGGGAGTGCAGGAGAAGGCAGAGACTGGGCAGGCTTAGATGAAAAGGGGGGGGGGGGTGTAGAGAGATGGTATCACAGGTGTCCTGGGAGGTGAGAGGGGCATGGAAGGAGGAGGGGTGGAAGAAGTCAAATCCTGGCCTGGATCAAGAGGAGGAACTGAAGGAGTCAAACCAGAATGGCCTGAATCTAGACAATGAAGAGCCTCATGGCTGGAGGATAGTGAAGGCAGTGGGTCAGGGTTTTCAGTGAACCGGACTATTTTCTAGTGGTGAGTTTGGTTGAATTGTCAAGATGGTATGCCAATAGCCTCTCCTTTGATTGATTCCTGAGATGTGTTAGAGCAGCCTACCTTGAAAGGAAGTGACGAGGAGAAAAGGGGCTTTTGGGGCTGGAGTGTCCCTCTGGAGGTTAGTGGCTAAGGCGGAAGACACTCTTGGGCTGGTAAGCTAAGAATTTTTTTTTCATTTCTTTCCCTCTTTATTTCATTCTAAGACTATATTTATATTCAAATTAAATTATTAAAAGCTACTATCATCCTCATGACTTAAGAGTTAATTATTTTTATAAATGGCGGCAACAATAATCTTTTTTTTTAACTAATATTATATTTCCAAACACATTTCTAAAGATTACATTTAGTACATTACATTTGGTATAACATTAATTTTTCAATATTACAGATAGTAGGCTGTGAGGGCTAATAATGAGAAAGGGACTCGCATCCTCTGGAATCTGGCATTACTCACTAGTCAGCACTGGTTAAAATATCAACTGCAACACCTGTAGTTTCAGAATTAGTCAAAACATGAATTGTAGATTGACCAATTACCCATTTTATGTACTGGATCTCAAATATTCTATACTGGGCATCAGCTTTGTGGCTGATCGGTTTTATTAAGTATTCATGTTGTTCTTAGAACTATAAGATAATGAACTACCAATAATGGTCCTCCAATGTACCACATCCCTGTGTACCCCTCCAAACACATACGAGCGCGCACACACACACACACACACACACACACACACACATTCTTGTTGAAGGGCAGGGATACTTCTCCCACACTGACCAATGATGACAAGGTGGACAATGGGGAACAAGGGACCTGCACACTGGGGACTCTGACATTCCAGAGGAATCCCCCAAACTTGTGTATGCTCTTATTCCCCATGATATCAAACTCCAAAACATGCCCCCACCTGAATTTGGCCACCTTCCAGGGTTTTCAGGAAAGGTGAGGATTTCTTTGGATTGGGAGATGACAAACTCCCCAACCCTAAAAAATGTACCAACTAACCCTAATCCACAGAGCTGAGAACCTACTATTCTATAGCTAGGGCTCCTACTCCTTACATGAAGCTGCCATTCTACAGTGTTACAAATAATATTGATATAGATGGATATTAAAAGTATTAATAGTTTATTTAAAGTCATTTTGATAGTTATAGCCACGTGCCTGATAAGATCTAATTCATATCACTAACATTACCTTCACCCACCTGGCTGCTTCATACAAAAGAAAGCATCTCCCAATCTCATCAGGAGTATTATACCTCTGTCTACATAATCACACTTCCTCTATAAGAGGAATCATGGGAAATGTAGTTTCCAAGTCCCCTAAATGTCCACAGGAAGTTTATATCATATATCTAAATATTAAAGCTCAATGAACCCCAAATTTCCGCTAACACAACAGCAGAGCTCCTATTCCATACTATCAGTTCCATAGAGGCTACTCCACTAGCCCCTGGGCTTGTCTATCAGCCCTAAGGCTAGCTGATTAGCCCCACAGATTACTCCAGCAGTTATTAGACTATTATACCATCATAAACTACTTCTTCAAATAAAATTCTTTTCTTACTTATCTTTGGAACAGTTTGAGTCTCCCTTTTGTCGATGAGGAATCTTGGAACTCCCAAACTTGTAGTCTAGTAAGATCTGATGAACCCCAAGTTTTAGGATTAGCTTGTAAACTGGAGACCCAAGTTCCTCCCTATTCTCCTGAGAATCCACCCTGAAGGGAGTCTCAGACTAGCAGTTTAAAACTGAACAACAGGCCTTAAGATATTTACTGGACATAGCTAGGTAGAGTTAACAGATTTTAATCAAATGCTAAAATATCCTTTTATCCCAGTAGTTTCTCCCATTGTATCAGAGTCCCTTTCCCAAGAAGACCCACACCTGGGCAGGGATTGCCTTTTTAGTATCCATTTTAAGTAACCCCTTCCCTTACATCCTAGCCTCTAACTGTTGTTCCTTTCCCAAGCTTGATTGTATCCTGTCAGTATAGTTTGAGCCCTCCCATTTCCTTGTAGCTATGATAATGTCAATCAATCATCTTTCCCTGCCCCTGGATCCCCCCAATAGTATATAGATCCCTCAAATTCTTTTGTTTCTTGGAGTTGTCACCTCACATGGGGTCCCTCCCAGGAGTTCTGTGACCAGAGCTACCAGAATCTGGGACTCAGCATGTGTTTGTAGCACACAGCTCTTCGAGGAGGCCTAATTTAGTGCTGAACTCCTATCCATAACTAAAAAATGGGTTTTTTTTTCTAACTAATAGTTCTGTGTTTTTTCCAGTCGAACACATTCTTGGGGCAAGATCCTGCTACAAACCAGGGTGTATTTCTCCCACAACTCCTATCTATTCTGTCTCTGACCCAATGATACTGGTCTCCCGGCTGATTCTTAGTCAAGACCCTCCATCTTCTAATTCTGCCTTTCTCTTAGTTGTGTCCACTGCTTGGAATGTCCTCCATGCTCACCTTGACCCCTTGGATTCAGTCTTCTGTGTTATTGGAAATTTGGGGGTCCTTGAACTACATTTCCCATGAGACCACTGGCTTCCTGTCTTTACTGTTTGAGGAAGAATATAGATTGTTACGATTAAAAATGATAAAGACTGATATAATAATATAAATTAGTAGTTTAATTAAAGCCATGCTGATAGAGACAAATCATAGACTACTCGCCTGTAAGAATTCACGTTGCCTCAGCCATTTTTACCTTTCGTATCTTCCCGCACCTCGTAGCTAAGAGGGCCACTTCCTCCTCACCCAGGAGACTTATCCCCTCTCTTACATCATCATGCTTCCTGTTTGCCATGAGGAATCATGGGAAAATGTAGTTTCAAAGTCTCTCACATGTCCATAGGAAACATATAACATACTTTTAAATGGCATCTTCCCAATTCCAAATATACAATTCCCCCTGAGGTCTGGCAAAAAAAAAGGTTAGCCCTTTTTCTTCGCTGGACCTGTAAAAATAGACAACTTCTAAAATTTAGGAATTTGGGGGATAAAAGAAATGGATAAACAAATGGATAAAATTAGCTGCATTGACAAAAAACCAATTTGGGGGCAGTCCCCTATTGGTATAACAGTGTACAATTAAAACAATATATACAACTCAATCTCCACTCCCCATAGTTCAATCAACTGCAACCCAAAGTTCAAAATTTGGTCTTCATGGTACAGTGAAGGCTTTTCAGACATCTTCATGGTGTCTTCACCAAACAGGTTCATCGTCTGGATTCTTGGGGAGATGGCAAGATCCTTATCCTGAAATTATTCTCAAAAGAATTTAAACTTTACATTATAGATTACAAAACATACATTTTCTTCTAAGATTTATACAATTCCCCCTGAAATTACTCCTAAAAGAGTTAAATATACATATATTTTTACATTATCGAATTTTAAAAAACTTAACAGATATCCCCCTGCGGTAAATCTTAAACACACCTTTTTTTTCTTAAAAAGGGTACCTCAGGTCAGCTAAGGATGAGTGGCTGAGTCCTGGGGGTTATATGAAATCAATTGGCAAAATACAAAGAATAAAATTCAAGAAAAAAGAAGAAAAAATTAACTTGTGAATGAAATGTAAAATGTGCAAAAAATGTAGGGGAAATAAACAGGCCTTTGAATCAAGGCCCAATGAAAGTGATTTTAAACAGTTTGCAATTACCCATTCAGGGCCAGGACTTAAGGGAAATGTCTCTCTCTGATCTGATTTGCCATCAACTTTTCAGGGAAGTGAGCCAAATAAATAACCAATCTTAGGTGCTGGCCTAGGAATTTAAGTTGAGGGGACCCACGTCCTCTAAAGTTTTAAAAAAGACTGGGACTCCAGGACTCAAACCCCAATTTCAAGCCCTAAAGTATTGGCATAGACCTCTGCAATCCATGCAGAATTTTAGTCAAGTGACCATGTGCTTTCTTAGCAATAATTAACAGCTCTCATGTTCCCTTCTCCTGGAATCAGACAGAAAGGCATTAAATCACAGTCCCATATTCTCAGTCTCAGGCTTAGGTATTTGCATTAAGCTTATATCGCTGTAGAATCAGAAAAAGGATAAATAATGATTATATATGTACTTCCAGTACAAGATGAGAAAAAGGAAAAATCAATTGCTCTAATTAAAAAAAATGTTTTAAAATCATATGTATGTGTATATATATATATAGCTTAGAACTAGAAGGGTTTTGTTACCCAAAAGTGAGATTTTTTGAGAGAAAATGGATCTTACAAATAGCAGATTCACAATGCATATTCAAATAGAGTACCGTATTTTCTAATAGCACATTTCAAAACACTAAAGAATGTTTAAAAATCATATACTTGTTACAACTTTTAAATCTTGGCTAAGAGTTTCTCAACAAACTGTTATTGCTTCCATAGCAAAATCTGATATTTAAAAAAAGAAACCTTCTGGTCTAAATCATCCTCAGATAAGAATATACAGGAGCTCCTTGGCTTCCTGTTTTAAAAAAACCATCCCGGGTAGGGAATTTTATGCTTCTACCCATTTAAGGCAATAATTTTTCTTATAATAAAATATATAAGAGCTTATCCTATAAGACAACAATTCTTTAGGATCTAAAGTAAAAGTTAAAAAACCTCTTGTAAAATTACAAGTTAATTCTCAAGGCATGGAAACTTCCAAGGTTCTATACAATTACCAAGACAGAATAAAATTTAAAAAACATGTGCTCCTATCAGATGTTATAACCGCAGTGTTTTTGATACAGTAAGCTTTAAGTAAATTAGGAAATATAATAAAATCATAAGCAGAAACTTCATTAGCTTAAAATGATTCAGTACAACAGGAAAATCAACAAAATAAGCAAGATTAATTCACAAAACTAATTAGCAAAATGCAGTAAGATACAGTCTCTTTAAAACTCTGAGTTCTGAGGTTTTAAAAATAAGGGTTTTTTTAAGTTCAAAGTTCTAAGCAGGTACGGGGTGAATTTCCTCCCCTGATGTTCAGTTCTTAATCATAAGAAAGTTTGAATAGGCCATGCGTCCAATGAAGAGTAATCCCTAGTTCAAGGTTCAGACGCTAGGTCCATGTGGGGTTGGGTTGTGGGCTCGGGGCTAGAGAAAAGCTTAGGCCAGTTTTGTAGAAAATACCCATGTGGAGAGCTTGTGGGCAGGGGTTTCTCTGTGGAGGGCAAGAATGGCCTTTCAGGTTAAGAGTCCTCTATAAGAGAGTAGGGAGAAAAGGGGAATATACTTCCCAAGTCTTTAGCGGCAGAGCTGAAGCTGAAATAGCGGAGCTCAGCAAGTCAGAACCGGGTGGTAGTGAAAGCAGCAGCAGCTCCAGCAGTCTCCAAGTCAGGGCAGGGCTGTAGTGGAAGCGGCAGCACCAGCGAGGCAGGATCGGAGAAGAGGTCTGCTCCGGTGAGTCAGGAAAAGTAGTGGCGATCAGAGTAGGCAGGAACGTGAGGCAGTGGTCTGTACCAGTGGGCCCGGCAGGGATGAAGTCCAAGTCAGGAGTCAGAAGTGGCGGCAGAGGCACACTGGCTGGGCACCGGCATTTTGGTTTTAAAGCCAGAAGCCAGAATCGGCTGGCCTGACCTCCCAAGGTGGGTTGGGCTGGACTGGCTGGCTGAGTCCCACCTGAGGCAAAAACGTGCTGTTGCTTTTAGCAAAAGCATGGTAAGCAAAGCCACTTTCCTTTTTTTAAAAATTGCCCAAAAGAGCTGAGCAAAAAACAGGCATGGCTCTCTTTAGGCTATTTGGAAAATTGAGAATTCTAATTCCAAACTTCGTATGGTTGCCATTATTGGTATGATTAAAAATGATAAAGACTGATATAATAAGAGAAATTAGTACTTTAATTAAAGCCATGCTGATAGAGACAAATCATAGACCACGTGCCTGTAAGAATTCACATTTCCTCAGCCATTTTTACCTTTCGTATCTTCCCGCTCCTTGTAGCTAAGAGGACCACTTCCTCCTCACCCAGGAGACTTAACCCCTCTCTTACATCATCATACTTCCTGTTTGCCATGAGGAATCATGGGAAATGTAGTTTCAAAGTCTCTCACATGTCCATAGGAAATATATAACATACTTTTTTTATTTTTATTTTTTAAACCCTTAACTTCTGTGTATTGACTTATAGATGGAAGAGCGGTAAGGGTAGGCAATGGGGGTCAAGTGACTTGCCCAGGGTCACACAGCTGGGAAGTGTCTGAGGCCGGATTTGAACCTAGGACCTCCGGTCTCTAGGCCTGGCTCTCAATCCACTGAGCTACCCAGCTGCCCCTTATAACATACTTTTAAATGGCATCTTCCCAATTCCAAATATACAAGATGATAGCCTGAAGAATCTTGGACTTCATGGACATTCCATAATGGAATGAAGCCAGGGTTTGAAAAGAGAGAGTGTGGTTTGGCCAAGCAGAAGGAAGGAGGTTTTGGCTGTGTGGTCCAGCTTTGCCAAATATCCAAGGAGCTGACAGGGTAGGATATCACTGATAAGAAGATACTTCAAGCAACTATCATGGCCTAGGTAGAGGAAAGATCTTGATTATCTGCTGGTGAATAGCAGATCTATATACCTTACTCCCTAGAGCATTTGTGGATTTACTAGCTGTGTATAGGACTTGTTCCTGGTTCCTGTGACATCTGTGATCATCTTGGAGCACCATAGATCAGTGTAGTGAGAAGCCCACCTCTCCAATCCTCTCTTATTCTAGTTAGAGGTTTAGCTTAGTTTAGACCTTAGTTTAATTAAATCATTTAGGTTATTCCATAGTGTAGTAAACCCTTCTCTTCCACTTCCCTTATTTAATATCAATAAACCCAGTTTGTTTGTACTTCCTGTCTCCTCTAAGCCATTAAGAACCCACATCCTCTAAGCCATTAAGTTACCAACATCACTGGCTTTTCCTGGTTGATAGATTGTCAGCTAGCTGACCAACCGTTATTCCCAAACCTCACATCCCCATTCAGTTTCCCTGTGTTTACCTGTCTGTCCTGCCCTTGTGAGATGTGGGAGTGTCCCCAGTTTGTCTGGCATCTAGTTATTCCCCTATTCCCAGTATTTTCTTTTTCAGTTGGCACCAGTAACAGAGGGTGGCTAAGTCAGGAAGACAGGAAGTTAACTCTTAGAGTTAGACACAGACTTGAAGTCAGGGGGAAGAATGTTTTCTGTGAGGGTATAATAGCTGTGAACTGAAAGTTCCAAGGGAGTGGTGTATCACTCAGAACTGACATAAGTCTCTAACCACACTCATTCATAAAATCCCTGAGTGCAGCCAACTTATTACCAAGGCTTAAATAGCCCCAGAGAAAGGGGTTTTCTCCATTTTTTTTTTGCTTTTTTGCTGTTTGTGTCATCCTGTTTCATTGTGAATTGGTGTTGTTATAGGAATATCATTGTATTTGTATTAGATATTAGTCTTTAGTCTTTCCATTGTGGCTAATAACACAACTGTAATGGTATACCACTGGTCTATTGTGTCTATGTTTGGGAAAATGGTGATTGAAGATTGCATTGATTATTTGTTTTGGGGATTGTATTTGGGATTGTTACTGTTATTGGGATTAAGGCAAGGGATATTATTTATTCCATACTTATGGTTCAAGATCATACCCAAGTATTGCAAAGTTGTATTGAATTTTGAAATAGTCCAACTTGTTCTTACTATAACTATCCTGGATATTATAGCACACACACCTATTATTGTTTCAACTGGTTACATAATATACAAGATAAGACGGATATTTTTCTGTATTGGTTATTGTTGCAAGATAGTGGTTACCTGGTGTTTTAGAAATTCAGAGATGAAGCAATTATTAAATTGATGCAGGTTAAAATAGACAATTTAGAATAGTACATGCAAACTGGTGGTGCTTATTGTCTTGCACAAGAACATCAAGGGGAAGCATCTGGTAATGTGGCTAGGGGAAATAACTGGTATGGTAACAACAGTAATAATTATGGTTTTGGTCAGCAGAATAGTTTTGTATGTCAAAATTCTTGTTGCCAAGGGATACAAGCCCTGAATATGAACACAATGCAAGATTACATAAGAACTAGTGGGAGACCAAAGTACAGCCAGGTTTTTATGCGGAATATGAATCATGGTAACCAGAATGGAGGGACAACTTCACTATGAAGGTGTGCCCAAAATTCAGGAGTAATTAATCAAATAAATGGGAATAAAATGAATATTGATGAAATTGTATGTGTCAAATATAATGATAATGTAATTGTGGATAATGGTAATGGTGCACTTGTTGTTAATAATGATTTAATTGGTGGTAATAAGGATTTAATTAATAATGGTGATGAGTTGATCAGTGTTAATGATAATTTAAATGGAATTGATAATTTAATCAATGTAAATGGTAATTTAAATGAATTTAATGATACTTTAATTGGCGTTAGTGCTAAATTAACAAAATTAAATGGTGTTATTGGTGTTAGTGGTAATTTATCTACTGTTAATAGTACTTTACCCACTGTTAGTAGTTATTTAACTACTGTTTATAATAATTTGACTAAAATTGATAATGCTTTACTTGATATTGATAATAATTTGATTAGTGTTATAGATCATTGTGAGAAAAAGAAGAATTGTGGTGTAAATGGTGTTGGAAGTTCTAGTAATTGTGTAATTAAGGAAAATAATGGAAATTGTGATTTAAGGATAATTTGTTTGTAAATAAGGACAATGATACCAGAATAGAGGTGAAAAGGACCAAAGGTGCAAATCCTGGTAAAATTCTGTAATTTGAGATAATGTTAACTTGGATGGACAGGAAATAGCTGCGCTTGTTCTGGTGTTACTGTTTTAGCTCCTGTGTTGGAAATTTTCCAACCTCCTAATAGCACAGAGCCACATGTATCTGTTACTATTGGAGACCAGATTTATGACCTTCTGGTTGATACAGGAGCGAGTAAATCAGTTTTTCAAAGTCTTCCTGAGAATTGTAGAGCTGTTGGTACAATGAATGTGGTTGGTGCTGCAGGCATAACTCAGAAAGTAGCTAAATTACAACCAAAAATGATAATTCTTGGACCTTTATCCATAGAGCACACTTTTCTCTGTATGTCAGAATGTACAGTGAATCTTTTAGGCAGGCATTTGTTGTGTAAATTAAGGGCTACAATCCAATGTATTGAATCTGGTGATATTTCTTTACATCTACCAGAGGAATCTTTGAAGGCCTTTCCATTGCTTTTCTTAGATTCCAACAGTACAGAGGATGACTTACTTAGGTACTATCTATCTAATACCTGAGGATATATCTAAGGACTTGTGGTCAAAATCATCCACAAATGTAGGGTTGTTGAAATCAGCTACTCCAATCAGGGTGAGGACAAAGAAAGGGCCAGTTCCTTGTGTGCCTCAATATCCCATGACTAAGGAAGCAATAGAAGGTATAAGACCAATGACTGAGTCCATAATCCAACAAGGGATAATTAGACCTTGCTTTTCTGAGTTCAATACATAATTTTGCTTATAAAAAGCCAAAATTAGATGACAATGTCCAACCTGTATACCAATTTATTCAAGATCTAAGAGCAATAAATGATTATGTTAACAAAACTCATTCAGTTATTCCAAGTCCAGCTATCATAATTTCTTCTATTCCAAGTCAGGCTAGATATTTCACCGTGGTAGATTTATGCTCTGCATTTTTCTTGATACCAATCCACAAGGATTCTCAAAAGATCTTTGTTTTTGCTTGGGAGAAAACTCAGTAGACCTGGACTCGTCTTCCATAGGGGCATACAAACTCACCTAGTGAGTTCTCTCAAATTCTAAATCGAGATCTAAAAATGATTAAGTTTAAAGAGAGTAAATTTGTGCATTTTGTGGATGACATTCTTTTAGCATCCCCAAATGCAAAGGTGTGTCTTAGAGATAGCAAGATTCTTTTGATTGAGTTATACAAGTGAGGGAATAAAATCTCCAAGGCAAAATTGCAGTGGGTTTTCCCTGGAGTGCAATATCTTTGATTTGTGTTGTCAGAGGGTTCCAGAAGTATCACACAAAAGAGGATAACAGACATCCAAAAATTGAGTGCACCTAAAACTGAAAAACAACTTAGGGCTATTCTTGGAACTACTGGTTTCTGTAGACAATGGATTCCTGGATATAGTGAGATCACTAAGTGTTTGACAGATATGACCAGGAATACAGAACCAGAACTTCTGAAACTGAAGCCCGAACATTGTTTAGTCTTAAATAAGCTGAAAGAAGCTATTTTATCTGCCCCTGCATTAGGAATCCCAGACTATGAGAAACCTTTTCAGCTGTTTTTTAATGAGACAAAAGGAATAGCTTCTGGTGTGCTGACACAGACTCTAGGACAAAGTTATCATCCAATTAGATGCTATAGTTTTCTATTAGATCCAACAGCTGTGGGTACAGTACCCTGTCTATGGGGGGTAGCAGAAGTAGCTGTGTTAGACCAGAAGTCAGCTGATCTAGTTTTGGAATGTCCTTTGATGGTCTATTATTGTTCACATCAAATAGAAGCACTAATGAGGAAATTTTGTACTCAAGCATATTCCAACCAATAAATATCTAAGTATAAAATTATTCTCATGGGGAGTGAGAACATCCAGTTGAAGAGATGTAGTGTATTAAATCCAGCTACTCTTCTTCCTGATTTACCAAAGAATGGCGAACCATTCCATGAATGTGTTGAGGTAGTAGATCTTGTGGATATGCCTAGGGTGGATTTAAAAGACACTCCACTCAAAAATCCAGACTTAGTATTATTCACAGATGGATCATCATATTTGTGTAATGGAATCAGATGTACTGGAGCTGCAGTTGTCACAGAATTTGAGACACTGTGGTATGGCTCATTATATAGTAATCTTAGTATGCATGGTGCAGAATTAGTAGCATTGAAGCAAGCCTGTCTTCTAGCTGAAGGTAAGAGGGCATATACACTGACTCTTGATATGCGTTCTCTTTTTGCCATACAACAGGAAAGATCTGGAAACAATGAGGTTTTATTACTGCATTGGGAAAACCAATAGTTCATGTAGGAATAATAACTGAGTTTTTAGAAGCAGTTCAAAAGCCAAAACAGCTGGCAGTAATCCATTGCTGGAGTCATACTAGTGGTAGAGATTCAGTCTCTAAAGGTAATCACAGAGCTGATATCACTGCAAAGTATGTAGCCCAGAAAGCTCCAATTTATGTGATGAATTTAACAGCTATTGAATCTGATGATCTAGAAAAAGTATATGTAGGCTCAGATATCCAGAAATGGAAGGATAAATTTGGAGCAAGGAAAGAACATGGGATATGGATTACTGATACCGGAAGACCATTGTTACTAAAAGGCTTGTATAGCTATTTGTGTCAAGCTATCCACGTAAAAGGTCATTTTGGTACACAAGCTGTTGTAGATTCCATCAAGAGGCAATGGGTTGTGCCAGGAATAAGTACTGTCGCCAATAAGATCTGTAATGGTTGCTCAGTCTGCCAAAAGTTTAATCAAAGTGCATGCAGAGAGAAAGGTTTGGGTGGTAGACCCTTAGTATAGTATCCATTTGAGAATTTGCAAATTGATTATATCAGCATGCCTAAAGCTGGAAGATACAAGTTTTGTCTTGTGATTGTCCATAGACTGACTAAGTGGCCTGAGGCTTTTCCATCAAATACCAACACAGCAAGCTTTGTGGTGAAAGTGTTACTCAAGGAAATTGTTCCTAGGTTTGGTGTATCTAACCACAGATTCGAATAAGGGATCTCATTTCACTTAAGATATCTTTAGAAGAGTCTATGAGAATCTAGGAATAACATGTAAATATCATGTTCCTTACCATCCACAAAGTTCAGGCCAGGTAGAGCATATGAATAGGGAACTCAACACTATGGTAGGGAAACTGTGCTGAAACTCATCTCAAATGGCCATACATTCTTCCCATAGCTTTGTTTTACCTATGTACAAGTCCAAAAGCAGATCTACATATATCATCATATGAAATGCTCTTTGGACATGCTCCACTACAGGCAAATACTTGTAAGGCTGTTTATGCATCACTCTTAGGAGATGATTTCCAAATCGCTTCATATTTAAGTGCTTTACAGCAGAGGCTAAGAGAATTTACAGGATATGAGAGTATTAATTCAATCTGGTCCATTGGATTATTCTCTTCATAATTTTCAACCAGGTGATATGGTCTATGTGAAAAATTTTGCCAAAACATTGGCAACAGAAGAGAGTTGAGTAGGTCCTTATACAATTGTATTAGTTTTACCATCTTCAGTAAAGGTATTAGGTAGAGATTTGTGGTATCATTGTTCCCATATTAAATTAGTACATGGTATAGATAATGAGAATATAGAAATTGTTAATAATGAAAGAGGAGGAAGAAGGAGGGGGAGAGAGGAGGAGAAGGAAGGAGGAGGAGGAGGAAGAGGAAGAAGAAAAAAGAAGAAGAAATTGTGTAAAATTGAGATCTTCAGTCAATTAGAGTCTGCAGTCAGAAAGTTCAGTAAGGAGAGGACTATTCCAGTGGAAGAGGATGTTCAGATGGCATGTTCAGGGGCATGGCAACTATGCTTGAAGGAATCTGAGAAGTCTACTCTAAAAAAGAAAAGGCTTAATAGCTTTCCTCAAATATTTAAAGAGTCATCCCCTGTTCTCTCTTATACCAACAGATGGAAGAGGACATGGATGAAGAGGATTCAGGATTAATGGACATTGTACTAAGACTGATTAACTTGTAAAATTGAACTGATAAAGACTTTGTTTTGAAGAAATTTTCAAAGAAGATCAATCAAGCCCATTATGAAACAATTAGACTGATTGGACTAATGGTTTGAAAAGAATTTGGGTTATGTAAATAGTGTCACTACATACTCTTATACATCCATCATTGCACATAACCATCAAGAACTTTGATGGAGAAGAGGAGAAATGGAGAGAAGATTTCTTTGAGGAATATCATAAGAAGAAAGGAGATCTGAAGTTGTGGTAGGTGTCATACATCCAACAGTAACATAACAAGATAACAACATGGCAAAACATATACATGAAAACATAAACAGGTAAAGATACATTGTCTTTATGGAATAAAAGCAATGTATATAAACTAACAAAATTAGAATTAGCTATAGGATAAGTAAGTACTAACAAAGGATAGTTAGTTACTAACAAAAAGAGATAGTTATTTAGTTAGTATTTAGTTAGACTAATATACTAATAACATAGGGATAGCTTAGAATAGTTTAGTGAGATAGGTAATAATATATAGATTAGATTAGAGAATTAGAGATAAGATAATATACTAATGTACAACACAGTGCAAATACAACAAACATAACAAAAATGCAGTACATGAAGAACATATAATATTCTACAGATCACATATTCTGGAGATCTATTTATCATCTCCAGATAATCTGATAAGGACAGCTTAGTTGATAAGGAAATAATGGGACATGGGAAATGATCTTTTACCTCATGCTTCCAGCTCTGTCTCCAGGAGCATGGAGTTTATTATATATATTTCAAGACTCATTTCACACAAAAGAATCCCCCCCCCCAAAAAAAACTTCACAGATGCGCAGAAGTTACAAATTATGCCATATCAAAACACAAAAGGTCTCATTGACTTCAGAATAGAACAAGGCCAAGGCTGAATTTTGACTGGGTTCTCATCAGAAAGCCAAGTTGGGGAATATTTTCTTGGTTGAATTGCCCCTGTTAAGGTTTTGGACTAGGCTGTACCAGGCAGCTGCATTCCTGGCCAAAGGGAAAGAGTGTTAACCTTTTAACTGTTGGTTAGCTAGGAACTTTAAGCTTTTCAATAAGGCCACAATACTTTTCAACAAGAAATCACAAGGATCACCCTTTTCTTTAAATTAAACCCTTTTCTTTAAATTAAAATGATTTATTACACAGGAAAACTTTTAATAATGAAAGGAGTCATCAATTAGTTATAATCATCAGCTATAGCTGGATCTGATAGAATTTACAGATTCAACTGTTTATTTATGCAACATATCACAAAATAATGTAAATAGATGTGTAAATAAGTGTAAATAATATGTATGTATTGCAAATTGTATTATAGCGTAAGTATTTTATATATGTAAAGGGTGTAAATATGTATATTTGATATGTATGTATTATTGTACATATGTGTATATGTGTGTATCATACATATATATTGTGTGTATATACTGTATGTATGTAACATATGTATATATGTAAATTTTGTAATTAGTTTTATACTGAGTTGCAAACATTTAAATGTAATTTGCCTGACTTTAATATTTTGTTGTAATTTTGATGTAAAAACTTATGCAATGTTGTGTTAAATGTGTATTTTCCAAAATTTTTTGCATTTAGTTTCTGTATTAGTATAGGAGTTGTGCTTAATGTTTTGCTTGAATTTTGTGTTGATTTTGTTGTTGATTTGCTAATTTTGTTGAAAATTTGTCTTTACTTGTTATTCTGTACTTTGAACTATGTAATTGTTCAATGTATTTTTCCCTTTACCTTTCTTTGTTGAAATCCCTAGAGTATGGTAGAGTAAGGTAGAGCTAGGTAAGATAAGATAGAGTTAGTGTAGGTTGTTTGTTATTTTTTATTAGAATTTTAATTTAGTTTGTAGTGCACAAATACCAAAATATTGTGTGGAACACTATTTTGGCTTTGTGCAAAGGGAGGAACTGTTATAGGTAAATTTATAAGATGGAATATAAAGATAGTTAAGATAAATATGTAGAAATACACAGACAGCTAAAGGCAAGATCTTGGTTGGCAGATATGGACATTCTATATGTAATGCAGAAGAGAGTTGAAGGAGAGGGAACTGAAAGGGCTGGTGGAACGAGCTTGGCAGCTGTGATCCTGCTAACCAATTTGTCTACAATCTGAAGCCTTTATAAATCTTTGGTATGAACATCAATCAAGTGCCTAGGTTGAGGAAAGGATAAGTCACTGCAATTTTGTGCCTTTCTCCATAGTTCTTTGGATTTTACTGACTGACCAAGAATTTGTTCCAGTACCTTTTGCCATTAAGGAATCAATTTGGATCAGGGTCTTTAGTGTTGTGAGAATCCCCTTATCTCCTGTCCCTTAGCAGCCTCTCCTGTCCCAGACAGACTGCTTGCTTGTCTCTGCTTGAGTTAGAGGGAAGCAGCCAACCCCCATTCTAACTGACAGTTGGTTGAGCTCTTCCTGTTAGAATAGACAAACCTCTCCCATTTTCCATCCCCCTAACATTATTAAACTGTGTTTCTTCTCACTTCTTCACAACCCAAAGGGCCCACTGTAAATAATTGAAATCCCTGGCTAGAGTTAGAAGGGCAGTTGGTCCCAACTGCCATTCACTCAGTACTGTCACTACTCATTCCTTTGTGTAGTAAGTGCTTTGCCAGTTAACCAACTCACCCCAGCATTCCTCCATCTCTCCTACTATACCCCTCCACCCAGTTTTATTTACATATTTCATTCCACAATATCATTTGTTATCTTTTAATTGTTCCATTATAGGGGTTTTTTTTGGAAAACAGTATATGAAATGATGCTAATTAAAAATTATTTCTATAGAGCAATGACATTATTCTCTTACTAAATTAACTCCTCTTTAGATCTAGATGCCATAAAATGATGAATTAAGGTATTTGAGAAAAAGATTAGAATGTTTAAATTATTGAATTATTGAATTATTTAATTGAGTAAAAATAGAACCATAATAAGTCCTTGAGTCACCAGCAAGGCCCAATTAAAGTGACTTATGTCCTACAAGCCTGCAGGACAATTGCAGTATTATTATGCTCACCCATCAGCAGCAAGAACTATAGAAAATTGCCATACTATAATAAGAAAAGGGACAAGAATCTGTGGTAAAATGGAAGTATGATTCCCTGGTCTGATTTTACCTTTAACCTTAGGGAATGGGGAGCCAGAAATGAAAGCCAAATAGAGGTACTGCTAGGAACCTGGCACAGGGAAGGACATCTGAATTTGTCAAACACTTGCTTCCTCAAATCCCAAAATAAGTCCACTGTCTTGGAGTAGATCATCATCAATCCCACAAAGATTGTTGGTCTTCTTGACCTTGTGCTTCTTTGCACTGTGCAGTAGCTCTTTTGTGATCCCTTCTTCTGAAATCTGACACAATTATTAGTTAAAAGTTCCATAATATTTAACCAATGGCAGATTTCCAGTCTAAAGCTTTTGGGTATGCATTGGTATTAGGGCTAATAGATATTGTAAACTCATCCTTCAAAATAAAAAGCATGAATACTCATTCCATGTACTCAAGTACAAAAAATAAGAGGAGAAAAACAAATATCATATTGAAAATATAAAGAAAAACAATAAAAACCAGAAATTCATATAAAACATTCCATTTGACAATAGATCAAGCCACACAGAGACATATCACAAGGATTTTTCACTCAAAAATGAGCTCTGTCTCCTTTCTAACTTGGTCATGATCCACGGCACAAGTGTACATAATTTTTTACAGAACATAGAGCTAATAACAAAAACATACCAACTGAAAGTAATATTGTATAATTGAACATCTTAGATTAATATGTGTAATAATTAAAATGGACTTGCCAAATGTAATAGTTAAAATTTTGGTTTGATTAAAATACTGTTTAAAAAGAATTGTTGTGGTCGAATTTTATAAAATTAACTCAAGTCACAAGGATGTTAGTAGCTTTAGTAGCTTTATTACAACAGGGTAGAGATAGTAAAGAGGGAACTGTAGGAAGGAGGTAGAAAATATTGCTTAGCTAAATGAATTAGTCTGGATCTGAGTGTCCCACCAAAGACAGGAGCAGAGCTGAAAGGCCAGTGTCTCCTCAACCCAAAGGAGTTATCAAAGTCTATCTCCTCGAGCCACCAATGCAGAATCTCCAACACAGAAGTCCTCCAATGCAGAATAAGTGCCACACAGAAGAATCACTCTTTCAGCTAGAACCACCAGGGTGGCAGAAATCCAATGCAGAGACGCCAATGCAGAAGGCCTCCCTCATCAGGAGCCACCAAGGCAGCAGAATGAATCAGAATGCCCTCGGCTGGCTTTTTTACAAGCAGTTTTCTCCATATCACTTCCTGTCTCTCAACTTTGTCCTTTCTTTCACTGTGGGCTGGTCTATTACATCTCAGGAACCAATCAAAGTTTCTTAATTTGCCTGGCACTTGGGCAGTGCCTGTGGGATCCAGCTCCTGTCCTCTGAGAGTGTGAACTTTTATCAAAAGGATTCTCAAATTCCTGACTGATTGAGTTAAAAGAAGCACTACAAGTACTTGATTAAATTAAGATAAAAAATTCCCTTTCAAATATGTAAACTTAAAAGCAAACTTAATTCTAAAAACAAACAAGTAGCAAACACAATATATGTGATAGGATAAGTCAGTGTCAGTAGAAGGTATCCATTTTACACATGAGCAATGTATCCCAGAGTCCTTTTCTCTGAATTTGATACCTATTGGAGTAGTACACTGGAAATTATATGTATCTTGTCCCTTGGGTATAGATCTGTATTTAAAATTGCTTTACAGAGACTTCTCCATTATGGGGAAGGGAATAGACTGAAACAGTTAGCATCAACAAGTCAGTGGGGCCTGAAAAGGCTTAAAATTTACCTCCATATTCTTTGAGGTCCCTTCATCTCCTATGTACCATCATTCATCTAGAATCCTTTGGCCAAACATCTGGTCATTCTGTTCATTTCTCTGAGGTATCTCAGAGTGATAACAGATTTCCTAGCATGGTGCATTATGGTCTGAGTTATAATTTACCCTATTACAATCACTGATCCTATTAGAGGATCTATTATTGTTGTTATTTCTCTAGCTTCTTCAGTTTCTATTTTCTTGGATTCTATTTCTAGAATCCTTAGCCACCTGACCTTCCTTCCTACAAAAATAACCCAAGTCATTGGTTGCCTCTTGTGTTCCTTTAAAAGAGTTATGACTTCTGTCTGTCTTACAGCTCCTTATTTTACTTGCTCCTTTAAATCATGTATTTCTTTCTTTAATTTCTCCTCTAATTCAGCTTTTTCCTACTGTAACCTCTCCACTAATTCAGCTTCCTCTTTGTCTTCATTTTCATGGCCCACAAAGACATATAATGCTACCCTCTTTAATCTATCACTGTTCATAGTGGACCAGTCAGGGTAATCTTTCTTATGTCATTTCTTAATATCTCGAGAGCAGTGATATACAAAATGTTTCCTTATATATCTAACATCTTTTCCCCCCGAGAGAGACCCAGGTTAAGATACCTACATCCTAGTTTAACAAGTATGTCCATCAACTGAGATGGTCTCTCATTTTCACCTTCTCAAGTCTTCACATTTAGTCCAATTAACTGACCTATCTGAGCAAACTCTCATCCCCTTTAGTAGTGCTTCTTCTAGCCTCTCATAAGATGTATTCCTCAGCTGAATTTGGGTCCCAATTAGAATTTTCAAGGAACCAGTGATTTGCACTCAGTCTGGGCCCCATTAACAATGGAAAAGACCTTGCTTTTTTTACTTTCTGTTAATAATGCATTTAATAATTCATAAATGTCAACCCAGCTTGGATTATAAATTCAATAAATGCTTTCAAACTTTTTAATAAGCACTATAGGTTCTTCATCAAAGAGTGTTTTATTTTAATTTTTCAATGTCTTGTGGAGAAAAAGGTGCATGATGTCAATTATTTACTAAGTTCCCTCATTCATCATGAGTAGGAACATCCCTTAGAGGGAAATAGGCCTGTATTTGAGTTATCTCTGGTTACTGGAGTCTGGCTTGTTGTTTGGGTTGGAGCTGAATGGTTGGGGGAAGGGAGGGGATGCCTGAGAGGTGAGAAGGCAGGGCAAAAGGAGATTTGAGCTGGGGACAGGGAAGAGAGGAGACTAGGTAGTTTGGTTGGGGCTAGTCATGATCAGGGGAAAGATGGGGAGAAAGAGAGCAGGGAGGTAGAGGAGGTAAATGGGGTGGGGGAAAAGGTAGAGAGAGGGAGGGCAGTGAGAAAAAGAAGGGAAGAGGCTGAGCCAATAGGGGAAGGAGAGAAGGTGAGGGAGGCAGGGGAAGAAGTTGAGGAAGGGGTAGGAAAGGGTGAGTTTGGGCAGTGGTCAGGGAAAAACTAGGCAAGAGAGGAGGTGGGCAGGGTAAGAGCAAGGGAGGGTAGGGCAAGGCAGAGACTGGTAGGCTTAGATGGTAAGGGGTAGAGATGGTACCAAAGGTGGGCTGGAAGGTGAGAGACGCATGGACAGGGGAGGGGTAGAAGAACTTGAATCCCAGCCTGGATCAGCTGGAGGAGGAACTGAAGGAGTCAAGCCAGAATGGCCTGGATCTATATAATGAACAGTCTCATGACTGGAGGACAGTGGAAGCAGTGTGCTAGGGGTTTCAGCCAACCAGACTATTTTCAGGGGTAGTGAGTTTGGTTGAATTGTCAAGATGATATGCCCATAGCGTCTCCTTGTTATTGATGACCAATTTTAATTCTCTTAAAATCAAATGATCCATACTTTGGCCAGCTAAAGAATTTTAGTGTTCAGGTTTGGCAGAGTTTTTCATCTCTTTTTTTGACATCTAACCCTTCTTAGGGAAACCTTTATTCATCCCAACTACATAATACGTTATGGAGTGGGAAACCCTCAGGCACTTTACTGGTTTTCTTCTATTTATTTTCCAGAATGCAAAAATGACTTAGTTGACATTATCTAGTCAGAAACTACTGCTTTCCTTCACTGAATGTAGAAGAATCTCTAGTCTTTTTTCCCTGATGTGTTTAGAAAAATTGCTGGGTTCTTCTACCCTATCCTTTTGGGACTTCTGCTCTAGCTGCTAATGTTGGGGAGCTCAGCAGTGCCTGTGGTAGTAGTCTATTACTGTTAAGGAATTTAAATAATTAAATGATCCCACAACAGTTTCAATATCCTAGTGATGAAAAAAGTTCTAAGATAATATCTTTTGATTTTATTGTAAAAAGCAACCAAACTATATTAGGATTAAATAAGAAGTCAATGTAAGGTAATAGCACTAAACAGAACTAATAATATCCATTTATAATAGCAATAATAATTTCAAAAAATCATTTTTTAAAATAATGGATCACTGAAGTGGTATGCCCAATTACTTAATACTTCATTTAACTTTTACATAATTCAATTTTATTAATAATTGATTTAGTTTTAGTCATATTTAGTTGTATTTTATTACATATATATGTGTATATATAAATTGCCTACAGTTTTTTACTCTGCTGGTGGCATTGTCCTGGCATGCAATGAATGCTATGCATTTAGCCACAGATGGGAGCAGGGAGCATCAACCCCCTGCTGGGAATCTAGAGAAATATGTCAGGATCCAGGGGGTTGAGGGGGTGATCCCTGATATGGGCTAGGGCTCTAGTCCCCACCCTCACAACTGGGAGCACGGAAGCCAACCTGGGCTAGAAACAGCTGTCTTGGCCGGTTGTTTCAGGCTTTGGAAGCTGCCAGCTCAGGGTGGTGGATAGTGTGGGTGGGGACCAGGGACCCCTACTGGGATTTTGCCCCTTGATATATTCCATAGGGAGCTGCCTTAGAGGCTGAATTAGGTTCCAGCTCTATGGGGGCTACCCACTGTGAAGTGTGGGCACATGAGACAAAACCCTGCTCTGAGCACACTGGCTGTGTCTGTACCAAGATGCTGGTACCAGGGGGGGAATCTTGCCTGCTATTCTCCAACATCCTGCCCCTACCTAAGCTAAGGCTGGGGCCACCTGGAGGCTCAAAACTGGCTCCAAGAAGGATTATCCCCTTTAGAAAAGCAAAAGATTTTGACCAACCAAGCCTGAAATCAATGGCAGCTGCAGTCTTTTCTACTTGAGGTGGGAGGCAGGTAGTGGGTGGTAGCTCATGCCCTGAGCTGATCTGCCCTTGTATCTATTTTAAATACCTATAAAAAGCTTAGAGAAATGAGGCTCCTCTCTGTATTGGTAGCCATAATATAAGACCTAAAATTGGGACATTGGTCCTTATTTTTCAAAAACTTTATTGGAATTTACTTGCATAAGTAGAGGCAGAGAATTAAAGAGAAAAAGCCTTTTAGCCATATGGCTCCCTGTGCCATCTTCCTCTTTGCTGCTTCCTCCAAAAAGAGCCCATACTTCCTTGTCTTCAACCTTTTTTCCTCCCTCTCCCTTTTGGGTCCCCATCAATCACATCCTATTCAAATTCAGTCAAATGACCTATATTAGATGATGTCACTAGGATTATAGGGTTGCAGGTAAAATCCCATGTGTGATCCTGGAAGAGGGTTCCCTAAACACAATTGGATCTCACGTCTTGTTTCCCCTTTTAACCTTGGTTGTATTGGTTTTGTTTGTACAAATAGTTTTGAATATAACATAACAAAAATAATACATGATGTAGCTAATGTTTTCTATTTCTCTTTTAGAGTTCTTTGTGAATATCTTTTCACACTAATTGCATTCATAAGGTTTCTCCCCAGAGTGAATTCTCTGATGTCGAACAAGAATATCACTTCGACTGAATGTCTTTCCACACTGGTTGCATTCATAAGGTTTCTCCCCAGTGTGGATCCTCTGATGTACAGCAAGATGGGAGCTCTGACTGAATGTCTTTCCACACTGATTACATTCATAAGGTTTCTCCCCAGTGTGGAGTCTCTGATGTGCATCAAGATGGGAGCTGTCCCTGAATGACTTTCCACACTGGTTGCATTCATAAGGTTTCTCCCCAGTGTGGAGTCTCTGATGTACAACCAGACTGGATCTGTTATTGAATGTCTTTCCACACTGATTGCATTCATAAGGTTTCTCCCCAGTGTGGATTCTCTGATGTGCAGCAAGATGAGAGTTTCCTTGGAATGTCTTTCCACACTGCTTGCATTCATAAGGTTTCTCCCCAGTGTGGATCCTCTGATGTACAGTAAGATGGGAGCTCTGACTGAATGTCTTTCCACACTGATTGCATGCATAAGGCTTTTCCCCAGTGTGGATTCTCTGATGTACAGCAAGACGGGAGCTGTCCCTGAATGTCTTTCCACACTGATTGCATTCATAAGGTTTCTCCCCAGTGTGGGTTCTCTGGTGTACAACAAGATGGGAGCTGTCCCTGAATGTCTTTCCACACTGATTACATTCATAAGGTTTCTCCCCAGTGTGAATTCTCTGGTGTACAGCAAGATGAGAGCTCTGACTGAATGTCTTTCCACACTGCTTGCATTCATAAGGTTTCTCCCCAGTGTGGACTCTCTGATGTACAACCAGACTGGATCTGTCACTGAATGTCTTTCCACACTGCTTGCATTCATAAGATTTCTCTCCAGTGTGGATTCTCTGATGTACAGCAAGATGGGAGGCCTGACTGAATGTCTTTCCACACTGATTGTATTCATAAGGTTTTCCCCCAGTGTGGATTCTCTGATGTACAGCAAGATGGGAGCTCTGACTGAATGTCTTTCCACATTGATCGCATTCATAAGGTTTTTCCCCAGTGTGGATTCTCTGATGTCGAACAAGAATAGAACTCCAACCAAATGTCTTTCCACACCAATCGCATTCATAAGGTTTCTCCCCAGTGTGGATCCTCTGGTGTACAGCAAGATGGGAGCTCTGACTGAATGTCTTTCCACACTGCTTGCATTCATAAGGTTTCTCCCCAGTATGAATTCTCTGATGCACAACCAGACTAGATCTATTATTGAATGTCTTTCCACACAGCTTGCATTCATAAGGTTTCTCCCCAGTGTGGACTCTCTGATGTGCAGCAAGTTCAGAGTTTCCTTGGAATGTCTTTCCACACTGATTGCATTCATAAGGTTTTTCCCCAGTGTGGATTCTCTGATGTCGAACAAGAATATCACTCCGACTGAATGTTTTTCCACACTGATTGCATTCATAAGGTCTCTCCCCAGTGTGGAGTCTCTGATGTACAACCAGACTGGATCTGTTATTGAATGTCTTTCCACACTGTTTGCATTGATAAGGTTTCTCTCCAGTGTGGATTCTCTGATGTACAGCAAGATGGGAGCTCCTTCTGAAAGTCTTTCCACACTGCTTGCATTCATAAGGTTTCTCCTCAGTCTGAATTCTCTGATGTATAGCAATATGGGAGCTCTGACTGAACATCTTTCCACACTGATTGTATTCATAAGGTTTCTCTCCAGTGTGGATTCCCTGACATGCAGCAAGATCAGAGTTTCCTTGGAATGTCTTTCCACACTGATTGCATTCATAAGGTTTTTCCCCAGTGTGGATTCTCTGATGTTGAACAAGTATAGAACTCCAAATGAATGTCTTTCCACATTGATCACATTCATAAGATTTCTCCCCAGTGTGGATTCCCTGATGTGTAGCAAGATCAGAGTTTCCTTGGAATGTCTTTCCATACTGATTGCATTCATAAAGTTTTTCCCCAGTGTGGATTCTCTGATGTACAGCAAGACTCAAGTCCCTTGTGAATGTCTTTCCACAATGCTTCCATTCATGAGGTTTCTCCCCACTGTGGATTCTCTGTTTAGCAAATTTGTGTGTCTCTCTGAATTTCTTTCCATATTGCTTCCATTCACCAAACTTTTCCTCAGAGTCCATTTTTTGATGTTCAGTATGGAATGAATTTTGAAATTCAACACAGAATTCTCTCCAAGCTACGTTATTTGGAACATCACTCATGAGTCTTTGCTGGTCCGTTTCTCCCACAGAACGGCTCATCTCTGTTGGAGTTGCCTCCTTTTCTGGTCTCATCTCTCCTTCTAAAAGAAATAAACAGTAAAACATACCTCATAGCAATGAAAACAAATAGAAAAGGGGGTTGGGTAGAATGAGGTATAAATGATGTTAAAATATCACCAGGGTATCTAGCTGAGGTAATACAGTGAGTTCTTAACTGCTGGTGATGTGCCAAATCACCAGATCTGGGTAAGGATTGTTCAAATAGAATCTGGTAGATAAATAACAAGGTTTATTAACAAACTGGGACAGGAAGGGAAGGGAGTGGGATGAACCATCTTAAATACAACTTGGATTCCTTCCCCTCCAAGGTCCAAAAGGGTGACTCTACACTAACACCCTAAAAATCCCTCAGCAGCCTAAATCAAAGCTAACCAGAGTTCCTATGGAGATATTCAAATGAAGGAAAACTGGAAGGTGAACACGTTCAGCTGAATAGGGCGGGTCTCACCTATGTGTCCTCAAAGCAGGTCCACAGGAATCAGTTGTTACTGCCAGTATAATCCAATTTTGGAGAGGGAGTAAGGATTTTGACACAAAGGTCCACCTCTTAGTATCTCAACTATCACTCAACCAAACTCCAGCCAAAGATCTCTTGATAGTTGTTGATCTCACCCAAAGCAGGATAGAGAGAGAAAATCCAGCTCTCCCCATACAGGGAATAACTGACACTTTCTGCCAGCCACCCACTCAAAGTCCTGGAACCTTTTTTCCTGTCAATCACCTTCACTTTGCTAATCTAATTTCCTATTAACAATAGTCACATATACACACAAATAACCATATCTCCTTTTCTCCACTGTCAGAACATAAACTGCTTATATCACATTTCCTCAGGTAAGAAGAAAAGTTTTCCAACTGAAATGGATACAATCTATCCTTTGAAAATGCCATTACCTCAAAGCTAAAGAACAATTTAATTTAAAAAGAGCCTCCCATACAATCTAGATCGTGTCAACGTGTCTTCATAATAAACCTGTGATTTTGGCCAGACTATCATTATTACATTCCTATCTAAGACCATAACCTCAGAATAGTGGTGGAGTGACTTGACCCAAATCTTGGCAGCTGAAACTAAATATTGTGACTAAGCATGCTCTATCCACAATATTAGACAATTCATTTTCAATCTTTTTTTTGCTTTCATTTTCATTGTCTACACGTTCAATCCTATCTTCATAGTTATACTACTGGGTGTATATACACTAAATATTCCTATTATTTCATGATGTAGCTTATCTGAAAGCATTATGTAATTTCATAACTGCTTTCAAGTTTTTTTGTTGCAGTATCTGAGATCAGAGGAAGAAAATCCACCCTCTTTTTTGCATTTATCCAAGGCATTTTGTTCTGTTCCCTACTTCTTCAGAATAGCCATTACTTTTCTTTAAATGCCTCTTTTCACTACCATCAAGTCCTTCTACTAAATACAACTGAAACCAAGACATGGAACTTCCCATGTTTCAAAATATCTCATATAATAACTTGAGTCCATTGTCCTTTTGAAAGGAAATGGATTGCAGGTTCCATTATTTGTCCTTTTAGGCCCTTCCCATTTAGTGGTTCATAAGGCCTTTGGAAATCTGAGGGGACTTGAGCTAAAGATTAATTACTTTCACCTTAAGCAGTAAATAATGGCCCAATTTTTTTATGATTGTTTTTCCTCGTGAACAACAAGGATTTCGAACATAAGGGTTTTTTCCCCTGCAGTGCTTCCAAATGATCCCAACCAGGAATATGATGCTTTTCAGGTACATTAATGATGACATCAAACTCTGACTGCTTCTGACTAAGTGTAACACATTCTTTTAATTTCTCAACTTGACATCAAATAATTTCCAAGCTTCCAGGAAGGTTGGCCATTCATGCTCACAGGCAAGCACAGACTCTCCTTGGCTGCCATTATATATGAGTAGTAGTCCCATTCCTGGGTTACTCTGGAATTGCTTCTCATGAAGTTTATAACCACATGATTGAGATGTTATTTTGGTTTGCATTCTTGCAGCAGAGAGAGCAGAGTCTTTGCAAACCCTGGTCAGTAGACATGCTGTAGGAGTCCAGGTAGATATTCATCTTGATAATATTTTAGGAGTGCTCAAAAAGCTGACTCTTATGACATTTTTCATACAGGTTCCTGTAACACAGAGTTAAATTGAACTGTAACCTTGTCAAATTCCTTGCACTTCCCTGAAGCTTCACTCTGGAAGACTGGCCAGTTATCTTATTCTCTTTGTTTTGCTGATAACAATCAATTATCTCTGATTGTTTTTTCAAAAATAACATCATTGCACCTTAGTGTTGATGCTGTGAATACTTTCACAGCTGCATCAAATCAGGAGAAAGCAGAAGCCAGATTAGACAAACGTGTCGTGTTAATGCAGACATGATGTCGTTTTTTGCAGAAAGCAAAGCTGACTGCAGTTAGACACGTGCTTAAAGTCATAGCACAGACTTGTAACATCATATGTGACTCATTCTATGTTGTTCATCTGGTTGTTTGTTTAAAAGGTGTAAAAATTAAACCAATGCAAGATACAGAACTTGTTCTGTTGTTTCACACCACATAGAAAGCAATTTTGCAAAGCCAAAAGGAAAATTTTATTTGTTCTCACAATCTTCCCAGACCTCTAGCTGAGGGAATTTCAAAGGTAAATGGCCCAATAGCCACTGCTTTTCAGGAAGCAGTTCATTCACCCTCACTGCTACATCAAAGTGCCAGATCAAGTGTGATTATAGATACTTCACTGTGATTATAGATACTTTTTCTCATGCTGTATGGGCTGCAGCTCTGAATGGAGAAAAAGCATGCCATGCTATGGCACATCTTTTAATTTTCTATACAAGTCAATGAAATTAATTGGCACTGCAACTCTTGTGTTCCTTATTCTGATACTCCTCAAGGAGAGGACTGCAGAGTTTTAAGACCTACACAATTGTGGCAAAAGCATGTATTCCAATAGGATCCTTTTGGGAAATTAAAACATATACCCGTTGTAATGGAGCAGAGAAGACTCAAAAGTTACAGAACCCCTTGGGGGCGGGGGCACAGCCTAGCTGGGTTTTCACCCAACCTCTTATCTCACCTCCCTTCTGTCAGCTTGCCTGACCCTCCCTGACCCTGCTGGAATGCTCTACCTCTGCTTCTGAGAAATTGCTTGCTTGCTTAAGGAATGTAAATTTGAACACACCAATCCTATCCTTTAAAATGTGCCCAAGACAAATTCCCGCCAACTTATTTTCCTATATATGTTCTGTGCTTACTTATGGGCGGCGAGATTCTCTCTCATGTGAGGACGCCCCAGTTGGCCAGTTATTAAAGGTCCCTAAAACTTCTAACCCTGAGTGTTTGGCATTTTTCAGGTGTCCCCCTTCACTGTGATTATAGATACTTTTTCTCATGCTGTATGGGCTGCAGCTCTGAATGGAGAAAAAGCATGCCATGCTATGGCACATCTTTTAAATACACACATTTGTTCCAAATTCCAAAACAGTTAAAAAATTGGAACAGCAATGCTTATACCAGCAAGAGATGGGCACAATTGGACAAATCATAGAACGTCTCTCTTAAGGCTGGTATCCCAGAAAATTCTAAAAGACAACCAATTGGAAAAAGAGCTAAAAGAAATTATCAGACATTTTCTAACAAATTATTTCCAAGAAAAAGACCCAATGAGTTTTTCATTTGGGGTCAAGATTTTGCTTCTATTTTCATAGATGTCAGGAATGCATGGAAGAAAACCAAAGCCATCAAGCATTCCCAGAGAAGGCCAACCCAGAGAGCAGAGAAAGCAGATGTCTGTCTAGCACCAACCATAGCACAACACAGCAACAGGATGCCAGAAAAGCAGCAGATGAACAAACAAGGCACAACCACTGACCTGAGGACAGGTCTAGTGAACTATCCAGAGATGAACTTTTACTAAGAGGCAGTTTACCTACAAAAGACTATTATTAATTTGCTTAAAGACATTCTATTCTAAAAACATATGGGTATTTGTTCTAAAATCAACTCTTTTCATGTACCTTAAAAATTTCAAATTGTATTGTACAATGCATATCTTGCAATTATTTTGTTGGAATTGTTCCATGTCATTCAAATTTGTTCTAAAAACAAATTTTGCAATTGGAAATGTTATAACAGTACATTGGATACTGTTCACTTACAACAAGAAATGGTTTATAATTGTCCTAAATGTGTATGTGATAATTCTCTTAACCTGCTTATTCAACATTTGCTAAAAACTATAACTTTACTAGAATTATATATATTTTGTATTGTATGTAATTGTATATAAACCTATTTGGTTTGAAATTGCATTTAATCAAAACATTTTCCATCTTTTAATTGAAAAGGGGATATAATGGTTCTACATACATATAGTGTTATAATTTTGGGAATATTGATATTTTAAAAATTCAGATTAATGGCTATACTAACGTTTTTTACAAAGCTGTTAGATGGCGAAAAATCTTGTCTACCTAAGCTGTGAATCATCATCTCAATTTTTGAGTGAGAAACCTCTGATTGGCTAAAACATTGCCACATGGAATGTAAGCCATGAGTTCAAAATTTTTATTACTAATTTAATTTTGTTTTTATTCATAATAGGACATTTCATTTTCTATCTTTTTTCTTTTCTTCTTTCATTTTATTTTTTTTCATATTATTTTTCTCCTATATTTTTAGTACTGAAGTACAGTGAAATCAGTATTAAGATTTTGATTTTGTGGATTATGTTCATTACATATATTGGACCTACCCAATAGCTTGAGACTATAGGGAACTGCAAGCATTTGTTAATCATCATAGGACTAGTATGAATTATTGTGTCTGATTTCAGAAGAAGGCATTGTGATAGAGCCATTACACTTTGCCAGAAAGATCTAAAGAGACCTGAAATCCATATGAGATAGATGGTTATCAGTTGCTAAGGTCTAGTTCCAGGTAAAAGGGTGTGATGTTTTGACACCTTCAAAAACAGGATGGCCTGGTACCAAAGTTCCAACAAAATCTCTATGTGGCTGGCATATTGGCTCCAATATCCCTAAGTCTCTATGCATAATCAGACTAAAGGAATAAGACTTCCCTCTCACCTCAAACTATAGTCCCTTCTATCGCTTTATACTTCTGGCAACTTCCTATAGCCCTGGCTACTAATGGGTAGAATGCTATACTGTTACAAATTTAACAGTACAGAACTGTAGAATATATATTTAAGATTAATTCAGGCTTACCAATGATCACACCACATTTTTCAGACTAAACAAAAAAATTTATTATTATTCTTTTAACTTAGAATCTTTTAATCAAAAGATTTAATTTTATATTTTAATTTTAATTTTATTATTTCTATACACATTATCTCCCAGCTGTAACTAATTTAATACTTTTTTGAGATTTTCCTTATTCCCTTTTGATTTTTTTCTTTAAACTTTTAAGTTTCCTTATAAATTACTTACTCTACTGATCATTTTTTTCTTTTATAAAAAAGGGGAATATGTAGGAGACCAGGCATTTATTAATCTTGATAATGTTTTAGAGGTGCTCAAAAAGGTGACTCTTATGATTGGTTTCTGTAACCTTGAGTTAAATTGAACCTTAACCATGTCAAATTCCTAGGCCTTTCCTGAGGCTACACTCCAGAAGACTGGCCAGTTATCTCAGTCTCCTAGTTTTGCCAATAACAATCAATAAACATCTGTATTAAACAAGATTAGATACCTTAGGCCATATGAACTCCTGATATGGGCATTAGCTATATCTATTGTCAGCAGTTTGTATCTTGTGATGATGACTTCATAATGTTAATGTTTGTATCTTGTGATGATGACTTCATAATGTTAATGTATCAGACCACTTGTCCAATGATCATTCTCCCTTCCCCCTATACTGTTGTTACCCCAACAAAGCACCAGTATGTGGCTAAGGGTGAAGCTCTTCACCACCAGAGCAACATTCCAGTGAAACTCTATCCCACCAGAGCTAACTCGATCTCTGACTACTTCAAGTCAGAACTTTGTCTTTGTGTCTTTATTCTCTCCTTATGCTCTCCTTGCCTTAGACTTTAACCCTTCACCCATTTTTCTCTCAGTCCCTGGTTCCCCTTTCTGAGTGTTCTACCCACCAGGAGCTTTTGTGAAGTGGGTGGACATCTTCACATGCTGAGTACAGGCTGTTAGACTAATCTCTTTTACAGCAGTCCTTCACTAGGAACTCACTGTAATGCTATGGTAGTTTTCTTGTTCTTTTGGTGGGGAACTTTTCTTTTATTAAAATTTATTTTAAAATATTTTTCCATGGTTCCATGATTCATTTTCTCTCCAACTCCTCTTCCTTCCTCCCTCCTACAGCTGACAAGCAATTCCACTGGGTTATACATGTGTTATCCCTGGATACCTATTTTCATTGTATTCATTTTTGTAAGAGTCATCTTTTAAAACCAAAACTCCAATCATATTCCTATATAAACAAGTGATTGATCCTATGTTTTTCTTCAGTGTTTCTGCTCCCACAGTTCTTTCTCTGGATGTGTACAGCATTCTTTCTCAAAAGTCCCTCGAGATTGTCCTGGATCATCACATTACTATTGGCAGCAAAGTCGATTACATATGATCATCCCACAGTGTTTCAGACTGTGTACAGTGTCCTCTTGGTTCTGCTTATTTCACTCCACATCAGTTTATGGAGGTCCTTCCAGTTCTCATAGAAACTCCAGGAAGTGATGCAGAGTGAAAGGAGCAGAACCAGGAGAACATTGTACACAGAGACGGATACATTGTAGCACAATCAAATGTAACTGACTTTGCTACTAGCAGCAATGCAGTGACCCAGGGCAATTGAGAGGAACTTCAGAGAAAGAACTGGGGGAGCAGAAACACAGAAGAAAAATGACTGCTTGATCACATGGGTCAATGGGGATAGGATTGGGGATGTAGATTCTAAGTGATCACTCTAATGCAAATATTAATAATACGGAAATAAGTCTTGATCAATGATACATGTAAAACCCAGTGGAATTACTCGTTGGCTATGGGAGGGGGGTGGGAGGAGGAAAGGGAAAGAACATAAAAAAAGAAAGAACATGGAAAATTTTTCTTACTTGATCAATAATGTTAAAAAAATAATAAAATTAAAGTAAATTTAAAAAAAAAAGAATTTTTGGTATGCTGTCTGCTCCAGCAGCTGGTGAGCTCCATGAGAGCAGGAGATGTCTACTGCATCCCTTTATATCCCCGATAACTTATTCTAGGACCCATCCCAGAGCAAGCATTCATAAATGTTTCTGGATAATAAAGATCTCAAGAGTGGATAAGCTAACCCCTTTTGACACCTGTAGGACACTTCTAGGCTCTTCAATCCCCAAAAATGAATTCATAGACAGTCACGGACCCATCCCCTGAAGTATGTTATTAATTCTCCACAAGGGGGTATGTATGTATTATAATCTATAATGTAAAATTTAAATTCTTTTGAGAGTAATTTCAGGATAAGAAATTTGCCATCTCCCCAGAATCCAGACAATGAACCTGTTTGGAGAAGGCACCATGAAGATCCCTGAAGAACCTACACTGCATCATGAAAATACAAAATGAACTTTGGGGTACAGTTGGTTGAACTGTAGGGGGTTGAATGCATTTGTTTTGAATGTACACTCTTATGCCAAAGGAGACTGCCCCCTAATTCGCTTTTTGTCAATGCACCTAGCAATCATTGGATCATTGGTTTTGTCCTCTTTTCTTTTTATCCCCAAATTTCTGTAATTTAAAAGTTGGCTATGTTTATAAGTTCCATCAGGGAGACCAGTCTTCCTCTGGATCTCAGGGGGGGAATGTGTCACAGGAAATGTAGTTCAGAGACCCCAAAATTTCCAGAAGGGAGCTGACAGGAAATGGAGTACAATAGCTTCATCTTACAGATGGGGACTTGCCCAGGGAGCCTCTGCTAGAACCTCTGAAAAAGAATTCCAAGTCAAGTCCACCTGCCCCCAAATCTAACCCTGCCTTCACCAGAGCACATAGAAGCCTCTGGTCACCCCAGCTCTCACATACCTCTTTCCCTCTCACTCACCTGGGCAGCAACTCCTCAGATCTTCTTGCTCCAATATCCATGGACATTCCCTTTGCTCCAAATAAGAGATCACATCTTCTGGGGGAGCTGGAAGCCCTGGACATGGGGGATCAGTCAGGGAGGAGGATACAGAGAAGCTTGTCATTGAGTTCCTTTGAGGGAAAGGTGGTGGAGTCCAGTGACTTCACTCAGAGACTCTCTCCATGGAGTTCCCACAGTAGTCTGCCCTCCCCCCTCAGTGTCTGTAATGCAGGAGCCCAGTATGTGCCTGTTACCCTGCTGGGGGACCTGGAATGAGCAACAGCCTCCCCCCGCATCTTTTTCTGGTCTCTTCTGCCATAAACTCCTAAACTCCCAAACTAGGTATGAGGGTCATTGTTCTGGATTAGTCTGAAACTCAGACACAGGGACCTTGAGGAATTGACTTTTGTCCCATCATCCTGCTTGCTCCTCCCTCCCTGACACCTCTCTGAGCCTTAGGGACTATTCTCTCAGGGAGTCTCTGCCTCTTCTCCTGGGGAACTCAACAATCCTCATTGGGCCAATGCTGTCTCTCAATCAGTCCATTCATCCTGACAATGACAGAAGGGTGCAAGCAGGGCCTGTGGCAGGCTTCTGGGGCCTCCTGGAGGAGAGTCTCTGCAGCATTTAGTGAAGGGAAAGGAGGGGAGAGGACAGGGAACCAGTCTGGAACCACAACAGTTAGTTCTGGTGAATTTTTTATAGAGAAGGCTGAAGAACTCAGTCAATAGTTTTTCTATTATCTGGCAGCTGGAAGGGGAGTGGACAGGGATCTGGGCTTAGAGGCAGGAAGGTCTCATTTTAAATTTTGTACCCAAGGAGCTTCTACATGTGTGCCTCAGATCAAGCCACTTAATCGACTCTCTATTTACTCAACTGTAAAATGGGGATAATGGTGTCACCAAATTTGGAAGATGAAGTGAGGAAGAAGTGCTATAATATTACAAAGAAACCCTTAGCAGAGCCCCTGGCCAAGAGCAGGTCGTTATAAAGGCTTCTTCCCTTCCTTCCCTTTCTCACCAAGCTCTGCTGGAGGATTAGGGCTATAGGAGGGGAGACTAAAGACAACCCTGCTCTGCTAGAGGCACTTAGGAGGTATGAACTAGAGAAAAATATGCCAAAGAGATGATCTATTCTAGAGAAGAAGAGGGTGGATGGAAAACCTGCCCTAATAGTTTTCCCAGATGGGTTTGGGAGACACAATTCCAGGCCAGGGAGAGGCAAGATGGAATCAGCTCTCAGATCACTTCAACTTCTAAGCTTATTCCACATGGATTTGAGTTCTGACTTTAGGATCAACAAAGGAACACCCCCCTCCAAGGTCCTATTACACAATGGAAAGTCCTTTTACAGGAGAACCAGGCAGCAGGAGGGCCCTGGCTCTGGGACTCAGCATAGCATCCCTCGGCCCTTCCTCATGACTGAAAACTGCTCTCAACCTTGCCTGCTGCTGAGGGCCATATTTCCTTGGGTGGCAGACTCGGGCAGCAGGGAGAGGCTCCTTACCCACAGAGACCAGGTTCTGGGCATTCTCCAACATCACCTCCTTGTACAGCTCCTTCTGGGGAGGGGACAAGAGGCGCCACTCCTCCCACGTGAAGTCCACAGCCACATCCTTGAAGGTCACCACCTCCTAGAGCAGCCCAAGGCAGAGCACAGAAGGCTGAAAGTCACATCACAATGCAGAGCCCACCTCTGGTCAATTACAGGAGGAAACTGACACACAGAGAAGGGAGGGGCCCAAAGGTCCCGCCCTTTGTCAGTGTCAGAGTCAGCACTAGAAGCTGAGTCTGTAAGAGCCCAATGGAGGCTTGAGAGAAGCAGCTCTAGGATGCTCCGGAACAATGCTGAGGAGTTTCTAACTATGGTGTGAAGGGAAATGTCATGGGGACCTCCATTGTAACTTTGATCCCATGGGCCCCAGCAGTGGGAGGAAGGTGTCACATGTCTGCTGCCTGCCCTGTCAGTGTGAGCATCGGAGCATCAACGTGCCAGAGCCACGCAGGGAGGAGCTGGGGACGGAAAAGGCAATAGAGGGAAGGAGAGGGGGATTTTATACATCTCCATTGGAACTAACGGGCTCTCTGGGCTTTCCTTATCTCTTAATCTCCTCCAAGTCCAGACTGACTGAGTTGAATGGAGAAAGAGAGCTAGAAAGGCTGAGATATTTCTGTCTTTCTGTCTCTCCCCTTCTACGAAACTCTCTGTCTTGACTAATAAATGCTTATAAATCTGGTAATAAGCCTCCAGATCAATTTTCAATTATAACACTATGAAACGCATCTCTCTGTGAAATCATGGTGAAAGTCTGTGTTCTAGCTGGCAGCTGTGTGGATCTGTGGAGGAGAAAAGAGAAGGTGAGGTGAAAGTTCTTCTTTCCCAGAACTTAGAAGCAATATGTTCTCAAGTAAAATCTGTGAAGAGTTTGTGACAATCTGCCCAGAGCAGAGTGTTCTGGAAGGGAGAGAGTCCTATGTGATGCCTTCAAAGGGAACAAAGCTAAAGAAAAGATCTAGTTTGTTTTCTGCAAGTCTGATAACAAGTTTGATCTGGATGAAAACACAAGGAGTGTTCTAAAGAGATGGTCATGACAATCTGGACTCCAAGGAGTGCTCTGGGATGCTTTCCAGCCAAGTAAAGGAAACTTGTCTGTGGTGACATTCAGGGCTGGAGGTCCCTTTGGAAGGATGGATCATAGCCAAAGTCTTTGCTTTATAAGTGCTATGATTTGTATATGGCATATATTCCTTAATTATACTTCATTACACAAACATAAACATAACTATGATGGAGAAGGGAGAATTACTTTGCCCAACAAAAAAATAAATAAATAATTTGGGTTTTGTTTGAGCTAATTCATGAGGAAAAAAATGTTGCCACTATCTTTCTGAGGAAGAAATGATGTAAACATACACTTGGAACTCTAGAAACTTCAGAGAACAAGAGTCAAGATAACGAGTTAAAGAGGTCTACATCTGACAGCCCATATGAAGGGGACGTGGGCCAGATCAGAAAATACCCTGATACTATGGAGGGGCACTTATATTTCCTAACCGCTCTAGACATAAAATGTGTTTGGCCAATGATCCTGGAATTAGATGTTTTTCCATTTCACTTCCTTTATTCTAGGATTTGACTTCTGAACAATTGAGGAATTCCTGACTCTCTCTTGTGCTTTTTCAGATCCCCAAGAATGTATCAATCTTTTCTTTCCTCTAGGATCTCGAGTTCTTCTTCTTCACTGCAGAGTATTCACTGTGTGGGTTCTCAGCAAAGAAAGGCAGTCCTTTTAAGGACTGATAACTGATCTTTAGTTCATTCCTTGACTCACACTCAGCAGATGCTATTCCAAACACCTTTCCTTCTCATACCTCCCATATCCATCCATCATGACCAGGGGGTGAGGTCATGAACTCCAAACTTCCTTCCATATGGAAAATGAATCTCAAATATCTTGATTCTCACCTTTATCTGCTTTTTGGGGTCTCCTCTGACTAATTTCTCCACCATTCCTCTGATGTAGGCACCTTCTCTCCACCCAAAACCCTTTTCATCCCTCTTTTGTGTATTATCTTCCTCTGTTAGGTTGCTACAACCTTGGGGTGAAGAGAATAGAAAACCTAGAACCTGCCATGGCAAGCCTCCCCAGAGACAACAAAACAGAGAACAAGAGATATGGAATGGAAATTCACAGAAGGGAAGGACAACCCAGAAGAAAAGTCAACAAAGGTAAAACAAAACAAAACCTTCTCACTGCCAAAGCCAAATATCCTGACCCCAAAGATGGGAGGAACAGAGATCACCTAAAGGTCAGAGGCCACCCAGAAGAACACAACTGGTACAAAAAAAAATGATCACATTAATGACAATAACAATCAGAGAGCACTGGCCAGAACTTCAGGACCACAGAAAACAAAATGGCAATGGAAAGCATTTACAGATTCCCTTCAGAAAGAAACCAACCCAAGGCTGCCAATTCCAAGACTGGAAGTGGTTACATGGAACAGTTCCAAGTCAGAAACAAAAAGTGCTACAAACCCTCAGAAGAAAGACCTTCAAAAGCAATGGAAAGGATACAGGTATAATACCAGACGATTCCAAATCCAGGAAATGAAAGAAGACATTCCAGCGAATGTTGGAACTCAGGATGCAGCCCAGAGTGACCTCTCCTCTGAGAAGGCTCAGCTGACCTTCTATCATTTACTTATGGATCCTATTTACCATTAACTGCTTTTGCCTGGTAAGTGCCCCAGTAATGGTTCTTTGTCTCCTGACTGGGCTCAATATTCTGCCAACCTGTAATAGGTGAAGTGCAAACTCCAGCTCTTGGGCAATTCATCACCATTCTAGTCTCATTACAAGGTATTAGGTGACCTTGGAAGATTCTGGCGAGCCCCAGGGAGTCAGGTCTAGTCTTTCTACACCCCTGACCCATCTCTCAGAGATTGCTGGTTTGCTGCCTAAAGTCAGGGCCTTGACCTTGCACTTGCACCCACACCAGAATCACTTCTTTGTCTGAGGAGAGAAGGAGAGCTGGGTCATTGCTAGCCCCTTATTATTGATTATTCCAATCAATCACAGTGTCCCCGATTCTCCCAGCTCCATTACGAATCATGTTGTCCTTAATCCTCTAATATTGACAAACTCCTGACCCCTTTTACTGACAAGCAGCATTCCCCTGCTTCTCCTCCTTGGAGAACTGCCTCAGTTTACTCTTTGGTTAAATTTCATTCCAACACCTGCAAATGTGAGCTTCACAATATTGGACAGAACAGTAGACGTCCCCTAATGAAGAGGAGTCTGAAATATTTTTAGAAAGAAAACCCAGAGGGAAGAAAGAGATCATTTGCTTCTTGATCACCTCAAGTAGCAGAAAAGCAGGAGGAGTGAATAACTGAAGACAGCAGTGGCAACAGAGGAACATCAGAGAGAGCAGAAAGAGGCTTCCTTTAAAAACTACCAATAGACAAAGGGAGGAATGAGAGCACTTAGGGTTAGAGGTGAGGATGAAGATGAAGGAATTATGGGAAGAATCTTGTGGCTTCCCATCTGCTCCAGGAGGATCCTTCTTGTGTTGGATAGCAGGACCCCAGGGGAAAAGAGGAAGTGCATACAGACAAGACACATCCAGGGCATCTCAAGGACCAGAAATGTTTGATTCCATTCTGCACCTGTTCTGCCCCAGGCCCTGTGCTAAGCTCTGGGGATTCCTTGTCCTCAAAGAGCTTACAATCCAATGGTGGAAGGAGACAATATACAGATAAATATGGACACAGAACAAGCCCTGTCTAGGAGAAACAGAGAAGAATGAAAAGAATGAAGGCACTCTAATGAAGAGGGATGAGGGAAGGCTTTCCTGTAGAATCTTTTTAGTTGGGACTTAGAGGAAGTTCAAAGGCGTCAGTGTTCTGAACTGTGGAGGAAAACTATTCCAGGCATGCAATAAAGCCAACAAAAATGCCTGAAGTCAGAGGCAGCCAGGTCCCATAGTGGATAGAGTGCCAGATCTGGAGACAGGAGGACCTGGGTTCAAATATGACTGCAGACACTTCCTAGGCACATGATCCTGGGCATCTTAACTTAACCCTGATTATTGCCCAGCCCTTGTCCCTCTTCTATCTTGGAACTGGTTCTCAGATAAAAGATATGGGTTAAAAACAGATGAACAACATTTTCCATGTGGGGCCAATTAGGTAACTCTGTGAATAGAGAATTAGAATGAGACAGGAGGTCCTGGGTTCAAATCTTACCTCATATACTTCCTACCTATGTGACCTTGGGTAAGCCACTTATCCCCAACTGCCTACTTCTAACCCATCTTCAGCCTTGCAACAGGTGCTGAGCATCAATTCTAAGACAGAAGGGAAGGGACTGTTTTAATAGTCTGCAGCTGAAGAAATGAAGGAGGCCACTGTTCCTGGATCCAAGAAGACAGATTGGGGACTAACATATAAGAAGCCTGGAAAGAAGGGCTTTGAACACCAAACAGAATGTGTCGTGTAGGACCCTGGAGGGAATAGGGAGGCATGGGGGTGTATGAGGTAGGGGAGTGACACAATCAGAACTACATTGTAGGAAAATCACTCCAGTAGCTGAATGAAGGAGGCCTTGGACTAGGGAGAGCCTTGTGGCAGACAGAGCCAGCAGCATGTTGTCTTTCTAGTCCAGGAGGGAGGTGATGGGGGCCTCCAGCAGGATGGCAGAGACACAAGACAGAAGGGGAGCATTGGAGAGATGTTCCAAAGGTGACACTGAAGGCGCCATATTGGATAGGTGGGTAAGAGACAGGGAGGAGTCAAGTGGGGCTCCCACGCTTTGAGCCTGAGGGACGAGGAGGATGCAGCTACAGAGAAGGTGGGGGTTCTGTCTAGGAGAGACCAATGTCTGGTTGGGACACACTGAGCTCAAGATGTCTGCTGGTCATCTAGTGTGAAATCCTGGTAAGGAAAGGAGATGCAAGACTGGAGGTCAGCATAGACACCGCAGATCTGAGTCTCATCAGCAGAGAGATGGTGAGGGCATCCCTGGTAGCTGATGAGATCACCAAGTAAAGAAATCCAGAGGGAGGAGAGCAGAGGGCCAAAGACAGGTCTGGAGGAGCTCCATCACCCTAACCCTATCCCTGCTGTTACAGGATCTAGAGGAGGAGCCAGAAAAGACAGAATCAGAGGTCAGAGAGGCAGGAGCTAACCCAGAAGGGAGGGAGGGGGAGAGAGGGAGAGAGAGAGAGAGGGAGAGAGGGAGAGAGAGAGAGAGAGAGAGAGACGGACGGAGGGAGGGAGAGGCCTGAGGAGGTGCTCTCTGTCGTCTCAGGAAGAGAAGAGCATAGAGGGCAGGAGGAATGGTGGAGGGGGAAAAGCCTGAATAGATGGAGAAAGGAAGAAGGCCTTACCCTGGAAGTGTAATCGAGTTCCACTCAGGCATGTTCTTATGGGTAAACAGAGTTGAGGACTCACACTGAGGCCAGAGAGATTTAGTGCTGGGAGGCGACAACCTGGGCTGGGGCTTGGGGGTGTCCATGTGGCACTTGGAGGATTAGGATAGCTTTGACCAGGGACCAGATTTCCGGACAAATGTAGAAGAAAATAAAGAGGCTGACTGAGACAAGGGAAAGATGAAAGGACTGAGGAACCAAAGTTCTGATCTTCTGAGCACGTCCATTTATGAAAGCAATGTGTGCCGAGCACCTGACCAATCAGGACCAGCCTTAGGGATGGACCTCAAAATTGGGGAAAAGTGATTTATATACCTTCAAACAGATGAATTCAATAAGATCAATGAATGAAAAGGAAACAAGCCAATATTATTCTAATTGGAGACAACATTAGGGGCTTTCCAAGGTGGGAGGGGGAAGAGTGAACAGATGGAGGTCCCTGAAAAGGGCTCCCACTCCTTCCTGATATCTGTAACAATCAAAGGAAACCGACTGACCAACATGGACCCAGTTCACAGATAAGACACAGTGAATGCCTGAGACATACAAGTAGGAGGAAAGTCCTTCCATCAGTCTCAGGATCTGACTGTGTTTCTGGTCCATCTAATCACGGCCTTCGGTGAGGGTCTCTGAAGAGCAGGTAAGGGTGGTCCAGTTTCCCAGCCAGGCAGGGCTAAGATCAAATAATATAACCAGCTTCTTCCCAATTGAATGTTATTCCCAGGACAGAATTTGGACGAGGCGCACAGCTGATCAGAAGAGAACCGAGCCAGCTCCAGGACGGAGTCACAAGATGGAAAGTTTCCACAGTTCACCCCTGGCTGCCCCAAAGCCCTCCCTTCCTTCCCAAGAGGGAATCAGCTCAGGAGATGGCACAAGGTCGGGCTGTCCCAGCTTCTTCACACACCCTACAGGAAATGCTGAATCCATGCTTTATGGGAAACCTGGGAATAGAGACTTTCTGGAAACAGCAGCCACGTCAGCCTCAGCATCTCTCCTCAGAGAGGGGGAGCTCCACACTGTAGTCCCCAGAAGTTTCTCCAGTCAAAGAGACTCAGAGAAGAGGCTTCGGGTTGAACAGAATTCTCAGAGTATTAAATACAAAAATAAAATCCAGGAAAAAAGTGCAATTTGTTCCCACGTGAATGAGGAAGGGACGTCTGAGAGGGCCGAATAAAACCATCACAAAACTCATCTGGAAAACAAAGGGTCAACCCTATCAGGGGAAGTGATGAAAAGGAGCCAGGATGAGTGGGGAACAGCACTAGCAGAGCTGGGACTAGACTACAAACCAGCAGGCTTCCTACGCCTGGGCTACTGGGATAAGAGAATGAGAGAAAGCAATGGGACAGCTGAAAGGAGAGTCAGCAATAACTCAGGCTCTAAGCCATTTGGGGGGAAATTCCCTATTTGGTAAAAACTGCTAAGAAGACTGGATTGCAGCCTGGAAGGAAATGAGGCTCAGAGCATACTCTACACCTTCTAGAAGAGAAACGGCTCATATATGCCTCACAGCTACAGGGAGATGCATTTAGAATATTTCGTTTGCTCCCTAATAACATGTACAAACACTTTCTAACATTCTCTCCCTTCCCCCTCCCCCAGAGAGCGAGCAATCTGACCCAGACTTTACATGTGCAATCATATCAGTCATCTTCTGGAAGAAATCTCAACACCCCCCCCAAAAAAAAAAAAGAAGAAGAAGAAGAAAAGGGAAACATGTTTTGGTCTGAATTCAGAGTCCATCAGTTAGTTCTCTCTCTGGAAGCAGATGGCTTTTCTCATCACGAGTCCTTTGGGATTGCCTTAGAACAATGTTGCTGTGATCCTATAAAATGTTCTGCTGGTTCTGCTCAGACTTTGCATTAGTTCATGGAAGTCTTCCCAAGTTTCTCTGAAATGATCCTGCTTGTTATTTCTCAGAGCCCAACAGGGTGACATCATAATCACACACCACAACATGTTGGGCCATTTCCCAATTAAGGAACATCCCTCCATTTCCAATTCTTTACTATGACAAAAAGATCTGCTACATAATGTCTTTGGGACACGTGCCTCGATCAAAGGGTATGCACGGTTTGTTTCAAAGCCCTTTGGGCAGAGTTCCAAATGGCTCCCACAAATGGTAGTAGGTCAATTCACAACTCCACCAACAGTGTATGAGTGTCCCAGTTTTCACACATCTCTGAACTGATTTTCTTTTTCTGTCTTAATTCACAGCTTTGAGATGGTGCCTCTGAGCTGTTTTACTTTGCAGTTTTAGGACGCAAATTCTTAACTGAATTCCAGATAGAGGCAATGATCAAAGCAAGGGAAAAGGTTGATGACTTAAAACTGAAAAACTTCTGCACAGACAACATTCATGCACCCAGGATAAAGGAGAAATTGGGTGAATGAGAACAACTTTGGGATCCAGTTTCTCTGAAATAGGTCTGTCTGATAAGCAAGAGAATTTGTAAGTCCAGGACCAAGAGCCATTCTCCAGGAGACAGTCAAAGGATCTGAACAAAGAGTTTTCCAAAGAAATGCCGAGGATTCACGGCCACATGGAAAACGGTCTGATACTAATCAAGAGAAACTGGAACCAAAACAGGGCTGAGGCTTCATCCTATACTTTGCAAAATGCTAAAAAGAAAAAAAAATAGGGAAACAATTGGTGTTGGAGGGGATTGTGGGAAGACGGACACAAAATGGCAATTTAGTGGTTACAAAATGGAAGAAATTCATGAAGATCTGACTTCCAATCTCGCCTCAGACACTTACATACTACATGACTCTGAAAAGTCTCTTAAATTGTTTGCTTCAGATTCCTCAACTGTGAAATAATGAGAATAATTAACCTCAGATGGTTATTATGCAGATGGCTGAAAGCAGATTTTTAGGAGGACACAGAGCACTCCAGTCTGTGTGAATCCCATTCTTTGTCACTAAGCTCGATGCTCAATGTCTCCCTCAGGACCTCCCTACCCCATATATAAAAAGAAAACTCTCAGGCCTTCTAGAAACTCTCTTCTTTCCCTTCAGCCTGTCCAACAAGGGAAAGACTAGAGCAGTGAGGAATTCTACTGAACAGAGAAGGGACATGCCCAGCTCCTGGCTCTGGTACAAACAGCTCTGCTCAAGAACACTCGAAGCTCCCCTTCTGAGAAAAAGGTCCCATTTCTGTGTGAGGCCCTTCCTGAGCTCCCCTCAAACTCCTCAGACTCTCTCTGGGTCAGGAAGCTTAGCAGCAGAAGGGCAGTGGGGGGGTCACACTCTGGAGGGGACATAAAAGCTACAGGGGAGCTCTCTGGGGCCTCCCCAGCTGCCTGATGCTGGCTGTCACTAGAAGGACCCTGACCATTCCCTCAATAAGCTCCAATGGCATATAATGGCCTTCTAGCCCCTTCCTCTCTCCTCCTCTGACCCAGGGACACTGGCCTCCTGACTGAGCCTTGGCCAAGACCTTCCATGCCCTGATTCTGGGCCTTTCCAGGGGCTGTTTGTCTCCCTGCAGGGAAGGTTCTCCCTCCTGCCTCTGGCCTCTGAGCTTCTTTTGAGTCTCATTTCTGGGGTCCCCAGAACCCTTAGAGCCTTCCCTCCCACAATGCCTCCCTCCATCAAGGTCCCACAGAGCTGGTTTGGACACGGCTGCTGACGGGTGTCCTCAGTCAGACTGTGGGGGGCCTGGAGGGCGGCCGATGGCTTCTCTCTTTCTGTGTGATGAGCAGGGCCGGCATAGACTAGGATGTTCCTCCAGACTGGCTGGCTTGGCCTGAGACGTGGGAAAGAGGAAGGAACCAGAGAGACCTGGAAGACTGGGAGGACTTTGAGGCAGAAGCCAGTGAGCAGCACCAGGAGGACAATCTCTTGTCTGAGGAAGACGGCACAGAGCAGGGACACCCTCAGGCTCTGCTCCAGGCCTGGCCAGACAAGCCTCAAGAGGGAACAGGCTGGTGTGTGTGTGTGTGTGTGTGTGTGTGTGTGTGTCCTGGCAAGCAGAGAGAACAAACAATCCTCAGACAGCACAGAAGGAGGACTCAATGGTCATCCTCTCCCCTCACCTGTGCCCAGAAAGAAATCCAACATGGCAGGCGGTGCCTGGGGGGAGCTGTTGGGGTTGGAGCTGCCCAAGGGATGAGGAGTCCCTCCCAAACCCCGAGAAGAGAGCCGGGAAGGGCTGTTCCTCTTGCCCTGGATGTAGGGACAGAAATGGCCCAGCAGGAAGGAGGCAGCAGCTTCCCACCCCATCTTGTGTCAGAGCCACGAAAGGGCCTCCCAGGCTGATGGGGCTTCATCTGCGGCTGGAATGTACTTACCTGGCCTGGTAGTCTGTCCCTCTCAAAGGCCATCCCTCGGACTTCAGGCTCCCTGTAGGGGCAGCAAAGTAGCCCCAGTGAGTCCATATAGTGAAGCTCCTCCATCTTTCCCCAGCCTTATCTCCCCACTCAGGGTCCTGCCTCTCCCCCAATCTTCCCCCCACTTTATGGCCCCCTGAATGGAGCTCCAGCCAAAGCTCTTCCTGACAGGCCTCCCTTGGCCCAAGGAATGTCTGACTTCTGCCCTTTTGAGCAGCAGGAGATGGTCTGGGGCCCATCATGGTAGACTCTCCTCTTCCCTCCCCTCTTGTCTTTTCCCCAGTGTAGAAAAGCCCATCTTCCTCTCTGCCTTTGGGGTCACTCTCTGGGCCAATGGCCCTTGGTGGAACCTGAGAAGAAAGCTGCCCTGACCTCCCTCCCAGCTCAGGATCTGGATCAGCCCACCCTCCCCCACCCCCCGGGCCAGGTCCTGGGCCTCTGCACCCTGAGCTGGGGAGGGACAAGGGACCCAGAGGGGCAGAGGTTTTCTCCTCTCTTCCCAGGCCTGAGGCTGCCTCACAGGATTTCCACAGGGTGAGGAGCCACAGGAGTCACCCAGGGCCAGGCCTGCCCATAATTCTTAATCCCTTGCAGTAACTTAACTAAAGAAAAAGCTGGCTGGCTCAGTGGACAGAAAGCCAGGCCCAAAGAGAAGAGGTTCTGTTACCATGGAGACCAGCCCAGAGGAAAAGGAAATGGACTCTGCCCTGAGAGAGGAAGTGATGGAAGGGCAGTTGAACAGGGAGAGGTCAAAGCAAGTACGAGGTGTGAGAGTTGGCCTGAGTCAACAGCAGAGTACCCCAGGCCCACTCATTGAAGTTCCAAGCCCTGGCAAGAGCCTGCAGGGAAGCCCCCAGTCCCAGGGCAAAGTAGCCACAGGGCCCTGAATACTGCAGCCATAAGCAGTTTTTAGAGGAGACTAAATCAGCAGCTTCCAGAGCTCTCAGCCCAATAGGCCGGCATAATACCATGGAAGTAGTGAAAGTTTCAGAAACTCAGAAGTATAGCTGAGGATAGCAGCAAGGAAAAACTAAAGTTCAAGAGAGTTCCCCCTCTATGCTGAAAACAGAGCCCACCTTTAAGGTAAAAGTTAAAAAAAGAAAAAGAAAAGAAAAGCCAGGAAATGAGTAAACAGCAAAAGAAACACTTACCCAGAGAAAATTATTATGGAGATTCAAAGAACAAGACCCAAACTGAGAAAGGGACAGTGAGAGCAAACAGCCACATATAAAACGTCAAAGAAAAATGGGAACTGGTCTCAGGGACTGGAAGAGCTCAAAAAGGAATTGAAAAAATCAAGAGAGGTAGAAGAAAAGTGAGGAAGAAAAATGAAAGTAATGCAAAAAGCAAATAAAAGCTTAAAGAGCAGAATTGGCCAAGTGGAAAAAGAGGCATGAAAATCCAATGAAGAAAAGAGTTCCATGAAAATAGAATTGAGCAAATGGAAAAGAAGGTTCAAAAGGTCATAGGAGAAAATCATTTGTTAAAAATTAGAATTGACCAAATAGATGCTAATATGACTTCACGAGACATCAAGAAATAATCAAACAAAATTAAAAGAATGAAAAAAACAGATGACAATGTAAAGTATCTCACAATAAAAACAACTGACTTGGAAAACAGATTGCAGGAGAGACGATCTAGAATTATTGGCCTACATCATGATCAAAGAAAAAGCCTACACATAATATTACAAAAAATTATTAAAGGAAACTGCATTGATATTCTTGAACAAGAGGGTAAAATAGAAATCAAAAGAATCCTCAAATCATCTCCTGCAATAAATCCCCAAATGAAAACTCCCAAGAATTTTATAGTCAAATTTAAGAGTTTCCAGCCCAAGGAGAAAGTATTTCAAGCAGCCAGAAAAAAACAATTCCCATATCATGGATCCTTAGTCAGGTTTATACAGGACTGAGCAGCTTCTACATTAAAGGATAGGAAGGCCTGGAATATGATATTCCTGAAGGCAAAGGATCTAGGTTTACAACCAAGATTCACCTACATATCAAAATTGACTATGTTCTTTCAGGGGGAGAAAAAAGGTGATTTAATAAAATAGATTTCCAAGCAAGTCTGATGAAAAGACCAGACCTAAATAGAAAATCTGATGTCCAAATACAAGATTCAAAAGAAGCATAAAAAGGCAAATGAAGGATTCCAGTAATGAGAAATCATGAAGATATTAAAGATGTATTAAGAAACTGATGCCAATGAGCAAAGTGTTCAAGGATCAGACTTAACTGGATATATTTCTAATCTTTCATATGATTGATTTTACTGCATCTCTCTAATATGTTAAAAATTGGCTTGGATTAAAACTGAAAATTTCTTTTAGTATTCTAAAAGTTGCACCTGCAGTTGTGAAAGGTGCAGGCAGACTGAGAGAGATCACAATAGTTCCCACCTTAACATCTAAATAAGTTTTTACCAGGGTTTCAGGGAAGGAGAAGGTTTGACTGGAGTCTGGAAGAACTTTCAAATGAGCTTCTTTCCTTTATATTCCAACATGGAAAGATGGTATTTGTAACTCTTAAAATGTTTATCATTATCAGAGTAGTTAGAAGCAGTATACATTGACAGAGGTTGTGGAAGTAACTGTTTAGAATGATATGAAAAAAAAATCAAGGAGTGAAAAAGAGGATTGCATTGAGAGAAAAGGGAAGAGAGAGTTAAATACGGTACATTATATCACTTTAAAAGACACACCAAAAAAAAACAAAACAAAATTAATGCAGTGGAGGGGAGAATGAGGGTGGTGGTGTGCAGTGCTTAAACCACACTCTCATAGAAACTGTCTAAGAAAGGGAATAATAACCTGAGTCACTGGAGTATAGAGTCCTATTTTACCCTATAGTGACGTTGGAGTTGAATAAGAAGGGTGGTGTTGGGGAGACAAATAATATAAATAAGGGGAAATTGGAGGGGGTATTAAAAGCAAAAGACTGCTGTGGAGGGACAGAGTAAAAGGAGGAAGAACAGGATCAAAAGGGGAAAACAAGATGGAGGGGAATTCAAAGATGGTAATCACAACTGTGAATGTAAATGGAATGAACTCACTCATAAAATGGAAACTGATAGTTGACTGGATTAAAAACAGAATCTTTTGATATGGTATTTATAAGAAACACATTTGAGGCATGGAGACACATACAGAGTAAAGGTAAGGTGAAGGAGCAGAATCTCTTGGGCTTCAACTGAGATGAAAAAGAGTCAGGAGTAGCAATCCTGATCTCAGAAAAAACTAAAGCAATTAAAAGAGGTAAGGAAGGAAATGGTATCTTGATAAAAGGCACTATAGACAATGAAGTAATATCAATCCTTAACACATATGCATCAAATGGTATAGCCTCCAAATTTTTAAAGGAGAAGTGAAGGGAGCTTAAGGAGGAAATTGACAGTAAAACTATTCTAAAGGGGGACCTCAACTTTCCCCTTTCAGAAGTAGATAAATCTGACCAAAAAAGAAACAAGAAAGAAGTAAAGGAAGTGAATGAAATCCTAGAAAAGTTATATTTAATAGATCAATGGAGAAAATCCAATGGGGATAAAAAGGAATAAACTTTTTTTCATTAGCACATGGTACATATACAAAAAGTGACCATGTATTGGGGCATAAAAACTTCACAATCAAATGCAGAAAAGCAGAAATACTAAATGCATCATTTTCATATCACAAATTAAAATTAATTGGAAATTAAATAATCTCACTCTAAAAAAAGGATGGGTTAAAGAACAAAGTATAGAAAGAATGATTTCATTAAAGAGTATGATAGTGAACAAACATTGAAATTGATCGTATATATCCAAAGCAGTACATGGGGACAAATGTATATCCCTGAATGCTTATACCAATAAAATATAGTAAAAGCAGTTCAATGAATCGGGCATGAAATTTTAGAAAATAGAAAAAGAACAAATTTAAAATTTCCAATTATAACTAAATTGGAAATCCTAAAAATCAAAATAGAAATTAATTAAATTGAAAGTAAGGGAACTAGTGAACTATTAATAAGACTAGGAATCAATTTTATGAAAAACCAAATAAAATAGAGCATTGGTTTAATTAAAGAGTAGAGAATCAAACTGCCAGTATCAAAAACGTAAAGGTGATTTTACCTCTAATGAAGAAGAAATTAAAGCAATCCTTGAGGGCTATTTTGCCCACATATATGGCAATATATCTGAAAATCTAGGTGAAATGGGTGAATATTTACAAAAATATAAATTTCCCAGATGAACAAAACAGGAAACAGAATACCTTAATAAGCCTATCTCAGAAAAAAGAAATTGAAGAAGCCATCAAGAACTTCCTACGAAAAATTCCCAGGGTGTGATGGGCTCATAAATAGATTCTATCAGACGTTTAAAGAACAATTCATCCTAATAGTATACAAACTACTTTGCAAAATGGGCAGAGAAGGAGTCCTACCAAATTTTTTGTATGATACAAATATGATGCTGATACCCAAGTCAGGAGAACCAAAAACAGAGAAAGAAAATTATTGACCAATTTCCTTAATGAACATAGATGCAAAAATCTTAAATAAAATACTAGCAAAGAGACTCCAGCAATATGTCACAAGCATTATCCACTATGACCAGGTGAGATTCATACCAGGAATGCAAGGCTGGTTTCATGTTAGGAAAACCATCAGCATATGGACCCAATCAATAATCAAACTAACAAAATCGCAGGATTATCTCAATAGATGCAGAAAAAGCCTTTGACACAATACAACAGCCATTCTTATTAAAAACACTAGCAGGGGACAGCTGGGTAGCTCTGTGGATGGAGAGCCAGGTCCAGAGACCGGAGGTCCTAGGTTCAAATGTGACTTCAGCCACTTCCCAGCTGTGTGACCCTGGGCAAGTCACTTGACCCTCATTGCCCAGCCCTTACCCCTCTTCTGCATTGGAGCCAATGCATAGTATTGACTCCAAGATGGGAGGTGAGGGTTTTTAAAAAATAAAATAAAATAAAAATACCAGCAAGCAGAGGTCTAAATGGACCTTTCCTCAACATATTAAGCAGAATTTATTTAAAACCACCGATGGGTATCATAATAATGGTATTATCTCCGATCCAGTCATAGGAGGAGTGCAAATAAAAAAACAATTGTATGTGGCAGGATACAGTCAGTGTCATGGAAGGCATCCATTTTACATGTGAGCAATGAATCCAAGAGTCCTTTTCTCCAATTTTGATAGCTGTTGGCGTGGTTAACAGAACTTATCAGGGCTTTTCCTCCACATATTAAGCAGAAGTCATTTAAAACCATCGATGGGTATCACCTGCAAGGGGGGTAAGTCAGAAGCCTTCCCAATGAGATCAGGAGTGAAGCAGGGCCGCCCATCATCACCACCATTATTTAATATCGTACTAGAAATGTTAGCTTTAGCTATTAGGGAAGAAAAAGAATAGGAAGCAGTTAAAGTAGCCGAGGAGGGACCTAAAGCATCAGTCTTTGTGGATGATCCGATGGCAAACTTAGAGAATCAACTAAAAAACTGGTTGAAAGAATGAATAACTTCAGCAAAACGGCAGGACTCAAAATCAATCCACATAAATCAGCCGCATTTCTATGGGTAACCAACCAAGTCCAACAGCAAGAGCCAGAAGGAGCAATTCCATTTAAAATATTCTAGATCAGTGATGGGCAAACTACCACCCTCAGGCCAGAGGTGGCCCCCTGAAATGTTCAATCCGGCCTGCAGACATTCTTCTTAATCTGACTAATACAATGAGTAGGGTACAATAAGATGAAACTTGGAAAGAGATACCTTAGAAACAGACTGACAGAGGAGCGTCTCCTTTCTTTTGCCCCTCTTTAAAGAGTTGACCCAGCACTGCTCTAGACGGCAGGAAATCTGTGCCAAGCCCTTTGCCAAGACAAACTCGGGAATCATTTGTGTAACCCGATTAGGAAACACTTTTCACCCATACAAAGTCGGGGCTGCGAAGGCATCCGCTGCTCATGGACAGGCAGAGCCAACCAACAGAAGGCAATCCTGCCCGAGTTCAGGGGCTCATTTGGGGCCTCCCCAGTCACTGCCCCCAACTCTTATGGACCCCCGAGTATGAAGGGAACTAATGAAAGCCCCGCAGGAAGGAGGCCCAGCAGGAGCAGCTCCTAACCCTTCCCGGGAAGGGGCAACATCCGAGCAACGCGGTCCCGGCTGAGAATTGACGGGAGGCTCGATGGAACAGGCCGGAGGGGGCGC